>NC_140003.1:31147748-31205022 GCF_964263955.1 Coregonus lavaretus
AGGAGATCGGAATGAAATTAACTAAACATCAACTCAACTCGCCGTGTTTGGAGGAGGAGGAATGCTGCCTATGACCCCAAGAACACCATCCCCACCGTCAAACATGGAGGTGGAAACATTATGCTTTGGGGGTGTTTTTCTGCTAAGGGGACAGGACAACTTCACCGCATCAAAGGGACGATGGACGGGGCCATGTACCATCAAATCTTGGGTGAGAACCTCCTTCCCTCAGCCAGGGCATTGAAAATGGGTCGTGGATGGGTATTCCAGCATGACAATGACCCAAAACACACGGCCAAGGCAACAAAGAAGTGGCTCAAGAAGAAGCACATTAAGGTCCTGGAGTGGCCTAGCCAGTCTCCAGACCTTAATCCCATAGAAAATCTGTGGAGGGAGCTGAAGGTTCGAGTTGCTAAACGTCAGCCTCGAAACCTTAATGACTTGGAGAAGATCTGCAAAGAGGAGTGGGACAAAATCCCTCCTGAGATGTGTGCAAACCTGGTGGCCAACTACAAGAAATGTCTGACCTCTGTGATTGCCAACAAGGGTTTTACCACCAAGTACTAAGTCATGTTTTGCAGAGGGGTCAAATACTTATTTCCCTCATTAAAATGCAAATCACTTTATAACATTTTTGACATGCGTTTTTCTGGATTTTTGTTGTTGTTATTCTGTCTCTCACTGTTCAAATAAACCTACCATTAAAATTATAGACTGATCATGTCTTTGTCAGTGGGCAAACGTACAAAATCAGCAGAGGATCAAATACTTTTTTCCTCACTGTACTTATTATGGACACAGTATGCTTTACATTAGTTATCTTGTTGTATTTAGTTTTTGTTAGTTGTTATTAGTCCCATCCTTCAACTCCATTCAACACCACCCATCTATATCTTAACACCATCCATATTGGATTTCTATTTGCCATATATTTATCAACTCTAAGGTGATGTTTTACAAAAGGTCTGAACCCTCACCAGGGCTTCTTAATGAGCCCTCGACATGATGAGTTGATTAGATTTATATGATTCCAGAGGAGGAATAGAATGTATCTAACACGCATGTGTGTGTGTAATTGGCCGTTTTTTTACACCAGAGCTTCCACCACGTCTTTACAAACACTTCCTCCTTTAGACAGAAAAAGTAATGAGCTGCGCTGCAGGGCTGTGTGTGGTTGTGTGTGTGTTTACGTGAGAGAGAGAGAGAGAGAGAGAGAGAGAGAGAGAGAGAGAGGGAGGGAGAGAGAGAGAGAGAGAGAGAGAGAGAGAGAGAGAGAGAGAGAGAGAGAGAGAGAGAGAGAGGTACATGGTGTGGGACAACTCAAAGGGAATTCTCTGTTACTTCAAACAGGGAGGAAACTTCAGTGAGAACTAATTGAGAACCTCAAGGCCTGGGGCTCAGCCTCCAGTCTTCTCCACTCTATAAAGAGAGAGCTGGAGAGAGAGAGAGAAGGAGGAGAAATCTCACATGCCACTGTCGCCTGTCTGGGAGATCAATCTGAGGACCGGATAATGTATACAGGACATGAAAGACTTTGAAATAGTCTATAATGCACTACTACACAGAATAGAGTGCAACTTCAGATTAGCCCCAAGCCTTATTGAGATAATGACTCAGGAGGTAAAGGGATGTGACATCATGGGGTGACATGACATCACAACCATCTCAGGCTTGTCCCCTGGAGACAGATCATATTTCTTAACAGAGCTTGTTCCGACACTTACACTAACACTCATGTACAGTCGTGGTCAAAAGTTTTGAGAATGACACAAATACTAATTTTCACAAAGTCTACTGCCTCAGTTTTGATTATGGCAATTTGCATATACTCCAGAATGTCATGAAGAGTGATCAGATGAATTGCAATTAATTGCAAAGTCCCTCTTTGCCATGAAAATGAACTTAATCCCCAAAAAACATTTCCACTGCATTTCAGCCCTGCCACAAAAGCACCAGCTGCCATCAAGTCCGTGATTCTCTCGTTAACACAGGTGAAAGTGTTGACGAGGACAAGGCTGGAGATCACTCTGTCATGCTGATTGAGTTAGAATAACAGACTGGAAGCTTTAAAAGGAGGGTGGTGCTTGAAATCATTGTTCTTCCTCTGTTAACCATGGTTACCTGCAAGGAAACATGTGCCGTCATCATTTCTTTGCACAAAAAGGGCTTCACAGGCAAGGATATTGCTGCTAGTAAGATTGCACCTAAATCAACCATTTATCAAGAACTTCAAGGAGAGAGGTTCAATTGTTGTGAAGAAGGCGTCAGGGCGCCCAAGAAAGTCCAGCAAGCGCCAGGACTGTCTCCTAAAGTTGATTCAGCTGCGGGATCGGGGCACCACCAGTGCAGAACTTGCTCAGGAATGGCAGCAGGCAGGTGTGAGTGCATCTGCACGCACAGTGAGGCGAAGACTTTTGGAGGATGGCCTGGTGTCAAGAAGGGCAGCAAAGAAGCCACTTCTCTCCAAGAAAAACATCAGGGACAGACTGCTATTCTGCAAAAGGTACAGGGATTGGACTGCTGAGGACTGGGGTAAAGTCATTTTCTCTGATGAATCCCCTTTCCGATTGTTTGGGGCATCTGGAAAACACCTTGTCCGGAGAAGACAAGGTGAGCACTACCATCAGTCCTGTGTCATTCCAACAGTAAAGCATCCTGAGACCATTCATGTGCGGGGTTGCTTCTCAGCCAAGGGAGTGGGCTCACTCACAATTTTGCCTAAGAACACAGCCATGAATAAAGAATGGTACCAAACACATCCTCCGAGAGCAACTTCTCCCAACCATCCAAGAATAGTTTGGTGACGACCAATGCCTTTTCCAGCATGATGGAGCACCTTGCCATAAGGCAAAAGTGATAACTAAGTGGCTTGGGGAACAAAACATCAACATTTTGGGTCCATGGCCAGGAAACTCCCCAGACCTTAATCCCATTGAGAACTTGTGGTCGATCCTCAAGAGGCGGGTGGATAAACAAAAACCCACAAATTCTGACAAACTCCAAGCTTTTATTATGCAAGAATGGGCTGCCATCAGTCAGGATGTGGCCCAGAAGTTAATTGACAGCATGCCAGGGTGGATTGCAGAGGTCTTGAAAAAGAAGGGTCAACACTGCAAATATTGACTCTTTGCATAAACTTAATGTAATTGTCAATAAAAGCCTTTGACACTTATGGAATGCTTGTAATTATACCTCAGTATACCATAGCAACATCTGACAAAAATATCTCATAACACTGAAGCAGCGAACTTTGTGAAGACCAATACTTGTGTCATTCTCAAAACTTTTGACCACGACTGTAGATGATAATGATATAATTACATTATTTGTAATGAATAATGGCCTGTACTCAGACCCTTTGACTTTTTCCACATTTTGTTATGGTACAGCCTTATTCTAAAATTTATTAAATCGTTTTTTCCCTCATCAATCTACACACAATACCCCATAATGACAAAGCAAAAACAGGTTTTTATATTTTTTAAATAATTTATTAAAAATAAAAAAACTGAAATATCACATTTACATAAGTATTCAGACCCTTTACTCAGTACTTTGTTGAAGCACCTTTGGCAGCGATTACAGCCTCAAGTCTTCTTGGGTATGACGCTGCAACCTTGGCACATCTGTATTTGGCGAGTTTCTTCCATTCTTCTCTGCAGATCCTCTCAAGCCCTGTCAGCTTGGTTGGGGAGCGTTGCTGCACAGGTCTCTCCAGAGATGTTCGATCGGGTTCAAGTCCGGGCTCTGGCTGGGCCACTCAAGGTCATTCAGAGACTTGTCCCGAAGCCACTCCTGCGTTGTCTTGGTTGTGTGCTTAGGGTCGTTGTCCTGTTGGAAGGTGAACCTTCGCCCCAGTCTGAGGTCCTGAGCACTCTGGAGCAGGTTTTCATCAAGGATCTCTCTGTTCTCAGTTCATCTTTGCCTCGATCCTGACTAGTCTCCCAGTCCCTGCCGCTGAAAAACATCCCCACAGCATGATGCTGCCACCACCATGCTTCACCGTAGGGATGGTGCTGGTTTCCTCCAGACGTGGCGCTTGGCATTCAGGCCAAAGAGTTGAATCTTGGTTTGATCAGACCAGATAATCTTTGGTCTGAGTCTTTAGGTGCCTTTTGGCAAACTCCAAGCGGGCTGTCATGTGCCTTTTACTGAGGAGTGGCTTCCGTCTGGCAACTCTACCATAAAGACCCGATTGGTGGAGTGCTGCAGAGATGGTTGTCTTTCTGGAAGGTTCTCCCATCTCCATTGAGGAACTCCCTGACCAAGGCCCTTCTCCCCCGATTGCTCAGTTTGGCCGGGCGGCCAGCTCTAGGAAGAGTCTTGGTTGTTCCAAACTTCTTCCATTTAAGAATGATGGAGGCCACTGTGTTCTTGGGGACCTTCAATGCTGCACACACTTTTTGGTACCCTTCCCCAGATCTGTGCCTCGACACAATCCTGTCTCGGAGCTCTACGGACAATTTCTTCGACCTCATGGCTTGGTTTTTGCTCTGACATGCACTGTCAACTGTGGGACCTTATATAGACAGGTGTGTGCCTTTCCAAATCATGTCCAATCAATTTAATTGACCAAAGGTGGACTCCAATCAAGTTGTAGAAACATCTCAAGGATGATCAATGGAAACAGGATGCACCTGAGCTCAATTTCGAGTCTCATAGCAAAGGGTCTGAATACTTATGTAAATATGGTATTTCAGTTTTTAGTTTTTATACATTTGCAAAAATTTGTAAAAACCTATTTTCACTTTGTCATTATGAAGATTTGTGTGTAGATTGCTGTGGATTTAATTTTTTAAAATCCATTTTAGAATAAGGCTGTAGCATAACAAAATGTGGAAAAAGTCAAGGGCTCTGAATACTTCCATTGTGTTAGTCCATTAGGTGCCTGCATGGGTGTGAGTGATACCACTGTGATGTTAGCCTGAAGGGTATGTAAAGAGAAGTCCAATGTTCATCAGTGTTTCCCCATGTGTTTTGAATCAGGACTGCCGAACACCAGCATTACATTGAGACCTACACATGCACACAAACTCACACCATCAGACACACTCACCACCCACTGTCTCTGTGTTTAATTATCCTGACGGAGCGGTTCGACCTTCGGTTTCCCAGTCCTCTGTGATGAGTTCATGATCCAGGGGTGGAGGGGAGAACAAACACACAGTCTGTCTCTATTTCACACTCCAACCAAGGTTCATGAAATGAATGAGCCAACTGGATCAGGGGTCAGATAGGGGCAGGGCATGGGAGGAGGTCTTGTATTCAGACCAGGTCAGGTGTGTCAGTATACTTTATGGTCTGGTTTGGCATCACAGAAGGCTGTCGTGTGTGTGTTTTTGTGTTTGTTTGTTTGTTTGGCAGGCTGTCAGATGTGTGTGTGATTGACCAGTAGAGTGTTTAATCTGGGGTTCTGGAGAGAGGCATCAATCAAAGACCACCACAGAAAATAATAACCATCACCGCTGTCAAACCTGCCAACACACTCTTGACATATTGGCATATCAGCAGAGAAATCAGATTGAGGTATGTCTGTCTATTCACTGTTCACTAAAGAGTGGGTTTGATGCCCTGAATGGAGATCACAGAGGTAGGGCACTCATGAATAAAAATAACTCACTGGAGCTGAATAGATAGTTTAGAGAGAAAAGGCAAGACCATGGGTCATCAAATTGTAAGTCAGTCTCGCTTACCGCGGTGCGCTACCCAGAGCTATAGAAACAGCCAGTCAGCACTCTCTTTATACTAGCTGTGTACAGATAAAGCTCTCACGACACTGGTTATATGTAATATACAAAACGAATGAAAGACAAATGATCAATTTGCTAAATAATATAATTTATTTACCTCACATATTCATCACCATCATTTTTATAGACACTGAATAAATAATAAATATATTCTTAGCTGTTATTTCTCCTCACCAAATGGATAAATCATTTCTAACGTTGCATTAAAAAGTATATTCCATTTGTTCATATGCTGACTTTGTTGGGATATACTGTACATGTATCACACAAAAATATTAATTGCTATTTACAACATAGAACCACATTTAGTATAGCCAGTCGAGCAACTGTCATGATTATGTTTATTATTCTTTGTTTAAACAGATTTATTTTCCAGTTATAGAAGATAAAACAGCACAGAGTCAGTCTCCTGGGTGAAGGAGAGGAGACTTTACATTCAAATTTTTTACAGATTGCCTGGACACACAATTCCACTCTGACACTTTGAATAGCATCAGACCAGCTCCCAATACTACCCAAATTAAGGCCATAATTCAACAGATTCCAACAGATTCAAACTATAATTTAAGATTGTAGACACCAGCAGACTTTACCAGCAAATACTGTAAGAGGAGTCAACCAGAGAACAGAAATACTCAACAACATCAAATAACAACTGCATTTCCCATCACAATCTCAAATCTGCATTTTGCCATTCTGTTTTCTCTGACCAACGTTTCGGTCAACAGACCTTCCTCAGCATTCACCCATCAAACTGTAATAACTGTGATAACAGATAGGTAGCTAATTCACTCAGCATAGGACCAGCTCTGCTTCCAATCATTACCACTGACACCAAAACAACCAGTGCTGTTATTTTCCTGTCTCAGCTCATAACCAGCTTAGAACACAAATCAAATGTTCTCGGGGCATTGAATCGCGGAATTGAATCGATTGTGCCAACGGGTTATTGATACGATCCCTGGAGGAGCAATCACAAGCCCCCCTGCCGCTCTGCAGTCAATGACAGTTTAGAGGGAAACAAACCATCATGGGGCCAAATGGCACATTATTCCCTCCCTAACCTTATGTGGCTCTGGCCAAAAGTAGTGCACTATATAGGGAATAGGGTGTAATTTGGGAAGCAGATGGACTCATTAAAGTCACAGCTAGGTCCAATTTCAACCAGGACACCTATTAATAAAGCATTAAAGGCTTGTTCACCTATATTACTGAAAAATACTGTAGTTTCTCAGTAAAAATCTGGCCCATATAATCTGAAATAGGACTTTGAAATAAAGCAAGCGTTCCCCTCCAACACAACAGCACAGTATTGAACCTCTACACCTGCAGAAAGGAGGGTTTTGGCACATGAACAACATGGAACAGAATTTGGGTTTGGCTTTTCAAACCTGTTCAAATACAGTTACTATTAAAATAATGTTAGCACTGAGTATTTTAACCTGTACATGGTGATTGTGTGTAAATTGGATTAATAGCACACAATTTAAAAAGAGCTTGAAATCTATTTGTTCTCAAGATTTAAAAAACAATCAATGGTTTGAATGCATTTCCCATCACAATCTCAAATCTGCATTTTGCCATTCTGTTTTCTCTGACCAACATTTTGGGCAACAGACCTTCCTCAGCATTCACCCATCAAACTGTAATAACTGTGATAACAGATAGGTAGCTAATTCACTCAGCATAGGACCAGCTCTGCTTCCAATCATTACCACTGACACCAAAACAACCAGTGCTGTTATTTTCCTGTCTCAGCTCATAACCAGCTTAGAACACAAATCAAATGTTCTCGGGGCAGACGGACAGAGTGGACAGAGCGGGGGCAGACGGACATCGCGGACATCGCGGAATTGAATCGATTGTGCCAACGGGTTATTGATACGATCCCTGGAGGAGCAATCACAAGCCCCCCTGCCGCTCTGCTGCCGCTCTGCAGTCAATGACAGTTTAGAGGGAAACAAACCATCATGGGGCCAAATGGCACCTTATTCCCTCCCTAACCTTATGTGGCTCTGGCCAAAAGTAGTGCACTATATAGGGAATAGGGTGTAATTTGGGAAGCAGATGGACTCATTAAAGCCACAGCTAGGTCCAATTTCAACCAGGACACCTATTAATAAAGCATTAAAGGCTTGTTCACCTATATTACTGAAAAATACTGTAGTTTCTCAGTAAAAATCTGGCCCATATAATCTGAAATAGGACTTTGAAATAAAGCAAGCGTTCCCCTCCAACACAACAGCACAGTATTGAACCTCTACACCTGCAAAAAGGAGGGTTTTGGCACATGAACAACATGGAACAGAATTTGGGTTTGGCTTTTCAAACCTGTTCAAATACAGTTACTATTAAAATAATGTTAGTACTGAGTATTTTAACCTGTACATGGTGATTGTGTGTAAATTGGATTAATAGCACACAATTTAAAAAGAGCTTGAAATCTATTTGTTCTCAAGATTTAAAAAACAATCAATGGTTTTGAATGACTGGTATCCATATCTAGATCTATGTACAGCATAGACCCTAAAATCATTATTGCTCTATTAGTAAATTAATTCTAAGTACATTAGGAAATAATTGAAAGACGATTTCCGACACACATACCTAATGGAAATGAATTTGCACAAACACACACAAACACACACACATACACTTAAATATTGCACTATTCTCTTCACCCTCTGGGCTGGAGTCCCTCTCAGACCTCCCTAGAGAGACAGACAGACAGACAGACAGACAGACAGTTATCTGTAATCTCTTGTGGACAGATATCTGCCTGCAAACCGTAGAATCTGTTGCGAAGGGGTGCATGGGACAATGAGCAGCAGTAGTTCCGATGTTTGGGTTTTCGTCACTGGTTATTTGGACGTATCAGGATTGGGTAAAGGCGGTGCTTAAACGGCTTTGCTTCAACTACTTCACACATGTGCTTTGGCTGAGAGTTTCATTTTGCAAGGGTCAAGACTTCGCAAACAGAAAACTCTCAATTTCTAACACGTATAGATCCTGAATTTAATCACGCAGCTGAAATTACGCAATATTAAAATTCTGGGTTAACCGAGATGAGTTATACTCTGATTACCTTACCTATACATTAACTCCATTTACAGTAGCAGCACTGAGAACAGTAAACTAAAATGGTGGTGGTGTTTGATTTACAGAGAGTCAGTCAGTGGTTGATATGATGAGAACATGAGGGTGTTGGATGGCTAGACAAACCTGCTCTGGGTCTGGGTTAAAGGCTCTATATTAGGGCTGGCTAACCCTTCTGTTGGAGAGCTATTGGGAAAATGCAGGCTTTTTCTCTAGCCCTACTGTAGCACACCTGGTTAAGCTGTTCAAGATCCTGTTGAGCAGCTGATTAATAGCATCAGGTATGTTAGAGCAGGGCTGGAGCAAAGATCTGCAGGAGGGTAGCTCTCCAGGAGGGCTGGCCACCCCTGGCCTTGGTTCTACTTGGTTCTGGGTCCAGGTCTGGCTTTGGGTCCTGGTCCTGGTCTCTATTCGTGGTCGTTGTTTAAGGACTCGGGGCTGGACTCCTCATCGTCACTGAGAGCCTCTGTGTTCGTAAATGTCCCCACCATTGAGTTGCTGAGGCGTGTTTTGACCGGCGCCATCTCCGACAGGATGATGATGTCATTACTGACCAGCGTGGTCTTGTCCATGATCTCCTTACTGTGTTTGGACACAACAGCATCCATGAAGTCATACTTATGAGACAGAGTCCCAGACTCAAACAGGTACTTGAGCAGGTAGGAGAAGGCCACGTTACCCAGGAACGAGGCCAGCATGGAAACCGTTTTAAAGGGGAAGCGCTGCTGGATGAAGTACTCCACGTCTCCAGTCAGGTGGTGGATCTTCTCCTGTTGCACCCAGCCGGGGTAGTAGATAAAGGGGGGTAGTTTGAGGTAGGGCTCCCCTCCCCCGATACGCAGCAGCAGACCGAAGACATAGCCGGCCACCGAGCCGTAAGTGTTGGTTCCCTTGATGAAGAGCACGCTGAGCAGCTGGGGGAAGATGATGACGTACACCAGGTCAGAGCTCAGGTACCACAGGCCGTACACGGTCCCTGTTAGCAACGCCATGGCGGTGGCGAGAGCTCCAAACACGAAGATGGTGATACGCATCACCCACACGATCTCACGGTCTGTCGCCTATGGGGGAGGAGAGAAAAGACTGTTTCAGTTTTTCTATTTTCTGAACATTTCTATTTTCGTTCCTCCCTCTTCTGTTTAATGTATTTGAATATGTGCAAATAACCTACGTAAACATTTAAATACATAAATAAAACAGTGTAGTTTGTGTTAGATATTAGTTTGTAATAGAAACCTGCATATTGAATAATTAGATTTGAATATTTGGCAGTGACTTATTAACAGAAGACAAAAACTTTTTGGGATCGTTACGACTGAATTATTTACTGAAAAAGCTTTATTTTCAGAAACAGAAACACGACTTTAGTGTTGAATTTTTGCATCTCTGTGTGTGGTGTGTGTGTGTGTGACCTCACAGACTGTCTGAAGGCCAGCTGGTAGATGTTTCTGGCGAACATGGAACTGGCCGATAGAATGGAGGAGTCAGCTGATGACATCACAGCAGCAGACACTGCCCCCAGACCAAAGAAGGAGATCCAGGGCGGGCACAAGTGCTGCAGCACGATGGGCAGGATCATATCTGATTGGTCCTTCTCTTTGGGAGGAATTGCCCCATATGTAGTCTGGTTCCAATCTGGGGAAGACAACAGTCAAAGCTAGTAGTTTACATACTTTTAGACCAAAATGTATATGGACAGGCTTTATAAAATGTATACAGTACTAGTCAAAAGTTTGGACACACCTACTCATTCAAGGGTTTTTCTTTATTTTTTAAAACTATTTTCTACATTGTAGAATCATAGTGAAGACATCAAAACTATGAAATAACACATATGGAATCATGTAGTAAAAAAGTGTTAAACAAATCAAAATGTATTTTAGACAGCAATTCAACCATGAAGGCCTGATTCACACAGTCTCCTCTGAACAGTTGATGTTGAGATGTGTCTGTTAGTTGAACTCTGAGAAGCATTTTTTGGGGCTGCAATCTGAGGTGCAGTTAACTCTAATGAACTTATCCTCTGCAGCAGAGGTAACTCTGGGTCTTCCTTTCCTGTGGCGGTCCTCATGAGAGCCAGTTTCACCATAGAGCTTGTTCGTTTTTGCGACTGCACTTTTCAAAGTTCTTGTAATTTTCCAGATTGACTGACCTTCACGTCTTAAAGTAATGATGGACTGTTGTTTCTCTTTGCTTATTTGAGCTGTTCTTGCCATAATATGGACTTGGTCTTTTACCAAATAGGGCTATCTTCTGTATACCACCCCTACCTTGTCACAACACAACTGATTGGCTCAAACGCATTAAGAAGGAAAGAAATTCCACAAATTAAATTTTAACAAGGCACACCTGTTAATTGAAATGCATTCCAGGTGACTACCTCATGAAGCTGGTTGAGAGAATGCCAAGAGTGTGGAAAGCTGTCATCAAGGCAAAGGGTGGCTACTTTGAAGAATCTCAAATATAAAACATATTTTGATTTGTTTAACACTTTTTTGGTTACTACATGATTCCATGTGTTATTTCATAGTTTTGACTTCTTCACTTTTATTCTACAATGTAGAAAATAGTAAAAATAAAGAAAAACCCTGGAATGAGAAGGCGTGTCCAAACTGTTGACTGGTAGGTTATGTCCAGGGGTACTCAAATCTGTACAGCATATGTGATTGAATCTGGCTTTTAGGTAATATGTCTAGTTTAGAAGCCATATTAAGACACTATTCTGAACATTTAATCAGTGATGACAGGGACTGCATGTCTCTCGACAGGAAAGATACCGCCTCTCAGCAGAGGCAGAGGAATAAATCATCACTCCATCAGAACATATCTGAGATCTGAGTACCTTATCTCCCCCTCCATTCTTTCACTCCTCCCTTCCCCGTTTCCTCACTCGTCCGTGACACCTACTCTCAGTCATATCCTCAGTCAGTCTCTCACTTGCTCTCTATCTCTTTCTCTATCTCTCTCTCTCTCTCACTCTCTCTCTCTCACTCTCTCTCCCTCCCCCTTTCCCTCTCTCCTCTCGACCTCAACAAACAGCTGTCGATTAACTTTGATGAAGAATCTTCAGATCAACCTAATTAATTAGTCTTCCTTCTGATGTAATATTCACAGAAGTCACATCTCCCTCTTCGTGCTGTATGACAGGAGCCGTCTGGTGTTGTTTACGTCCCACTGTATCCTGCCTGTTGGTTTATACATCTGAGCTGAACTACGTTGTGGGAACAAGCTAATAGAGAACGATGTGTTTTTTGATCATATTTTCCTTTAGTAAATAATGTGTGGACTCATGGATATTTGAACAAAATGTCTTGTAATGTTTCATTAACTCAATGAGGAAGTGTTTGTGTGTGTGTGTTTGTGTGTGCATGTGTGTACCTGTGGAGGCTCCTATAGCTCCTATGAGGACGGAGGGGACAGCCATGACCAGGCAGCCTGCGGCAGCAATAAAGGATAGAACCTGGGCGTAGGTAGCCGAAGAGGCAGAGAGAACCCGTTGAAAATACACCTGCCACGGAATCCCCCCCAACATCTAGGGACAGAAACACCACAGTCAATACACACAATACAAAACAAACCAACACACAGCTTTATAGTGAATATATACTCCAAACATAACCATAATTACATTATAGTCAATATAATTTACTGCTAATTATAGTGACTGATGATGTACCAGAAGACAGAAGTTGTCGATCCACATCCAGGTGTCTGCTGAGTCTATCTTGCCCAGCCAAGGTGTCTGGTACACAGCCTCTTTAGCTGTCACACTGATGCTTGACACGGCTGGGTTGGACAGGGCAAACGGCACACTGACCCACTGAGAGACACAGACAGACAGACAGAGAGAGAGAGAAAGACAGATGAAATAAAGGTGAATTGCCTTTCTTCCGGTTTGTGGAGCTGGGCAAATCAGGTACACTCACCAGTCCCAGGAAGATACAGAAGAGTTGGACCACGTCAGTGTAGGCTACAGAGTACAGCCCTCCCACCAGGGTGTAGAAGATTGCTATTAGGGCTGAGATCACCACTGACATGTTGATATCAATGTCCACAATCACACTCAGAGTAGCCCCTAGACAAAACACATGGACATACACACATACACAATCAGATGCCATTTTCCATGAAGATTTTCCATTTTAATTGATGATGTTGAAATTGAATTGTCCACAACCCTGACTCTCTGACTGTGGCCTACCCAGCGCTGACAAGATGGCAGCGGACCAGAAGATCTCCCCCATGAGCGCAGGAATGAAGAGCAGCCCCCCCATGCGCTTCCCATATATCTGCTGGAACGGGTCCAGCATGGTGACGTAACCCCGGGAGCGCATGGGCTTGGCGAAGAACAGGCCACCTGGAGCACAAGAGAGACACATCATTAAGGAACTTCGGTCACTATAGGAGACAGAAAGTGTTGAACACTAATTTATCATGTTCTTACCTATTACCAGACTGAGGGCATATCCGAAGGGAGCCTGTGCCCAGGCCAGGCCGAAGTCAGGCAGGTAGACATATTCCGCGGTCCCGTTGATGTAGCCGCCGCCCACCCATGTAGCTGAAGGAGAGGTTCATCACAGTTCAATATACAAATATGTAACACACATTATTTAGCCTTGCACACACAAACAAAACATATAAAATTGTTGAATTGTCTTTATAATGTTGTGTTTCCATAGCCTTCATTTTAGAGCCACACTGTACTAATAAATTGTACAATCAATATCTTATAATCAAATATATTGATAACATTTGGTATATTGGTAACGTTTTATATTTAGTCAATAAATCACAGAGCGTTAATAATCTAGATGTTATGCCACGTTAATAGATCAAATTAATATGAAATGCAGATGCTGAGTTAATATGAAACAGTTCACGTAGATCAATTACAATTATTTTAATTAGCATTTCTCTAACTAGCGGAAAATAAATAATTGATTACTTTTCGCTCCTATAAAAGCCCGTAACTCCGGGGTCTGTTATTAAAATAGCATCAAAGACATTAGTTAGGAAATGCTCTGGGTCTTTAATTAACTCTTGTGTCAATTAATGTTGCTCTCCCCAAAAACAGGGCTTTTATTCTGCTAATGATGCTTGGGGCATTTAAAATAGCCTGTCAAAATATTGTATTCTCCAATTCGATAGAAAAGGAGAGCCGCACACTCTAGGAGCTCAGATGCAATAATTTAATAACCTAATAACCAACGTTTCAACAGACAAGCTGTCTTCATCAGGGTTATTAGGTTATTCAATTATTGCATCTGAGCTCCTAGAGTGTGCGGCTCTCCTTTTCTTTTTCAAGTGTTCTACTCCGTTAGCCAGCACCTCGCCTAAATAGGTGTGTGTTTCTTTCGCCTCCACTCTAATTCGATAGAAACAGCTGTCGTCGTTGACATTTAGGTAATTGATTTTCGCCAGTACCTATTGTAACAATTGATGGGAGCGTGCGTAAAACTAGTCCGGTGCTGGTCTGACTGAGTGCGGGAAAAACAGTCAGAGGCATCTGTCTTTATACGCCAGCTGTAATTATGTCATGTGAGGAACATGACTGATTTAAATTCCCCCATCTAAAGTTTACAGCGGAAATATTTGAACAAACAAGGTACTACATGCTCTACTACTCTCCAACAACAGGGCTGGGGTCAATTCAGTTTTTATTTCTGTCAATTTAGCAAGAATAGTTTTTTATTCATGATTTTAAAACAGCCTTATAGACAACAATGGGATATTTTCAATTCAAAACTGAATTGGCCCCATGCCCCAAACCAGCCTCTCCAGGCAGTTGAACCAGGTCACAACTCACCCGTCATGGTGAATCCACCGACGAACAACCCGATGTCCCTCCCGCCCACCATGATGGTTTCACTGCGGTCCTGACCCTCCGACACCCCTGAGTTCTTGTTCTTCCAGGCGGCCCATATCCCCACGGCCAGAATCAGCAAGTAGAAGATCACTATTGCTACGATCCCCTCGGCGTGGACTGCCATCCTCTTCCACTGCCGTGATTAGTCTTTGTGCGAGTAACGGCTTTTCATTGACATCTGCGCCAGGGATGGAGAGTTGAAGAACAGAAGCCACCTAGCCACTCCCGGTGAAGAAGCCTAGTCATCAGACGCACAATCAAACGTGTATCTTCTTAAGACAAACAGCTTTAAATGTGTTATTGCATCATTGGCTGATTAACAATAATTTTAAATTGTGTAGGCTAACAATAATATTTGACATGTGCGCTCTCTCTCTTTTTCTACTCCTTTGTTGAAGATTTTGTGGACTGTTTGATTTTCAACAAGTTGACCAATATCATGTACATAATACACCCAAGAATGATTATGGGTTGAACAATAAGGTTTGATATGTGCGTAAAATACGCATTACGCATCCCGGAGCGCGCGCCCAGACAGAAAAATATAGTGCAGAGATCCCAGACATTCTAACGGATGGGTCTCTTTCTGTCACATCAACAAAATCAAAGAAGCACTTTCAGGTATAATTCCTGCTGACGGCGGGGTTTTCAGGAGCGGCTAAAGCAGTAACATCGACTTCCTTTCATAGATCCGCCACTCTTTCACACACACCTACACTTCAGCTCATGGCTATTCTACTGTAACTTAATGAAATCTGAGTCGACATAGTTAGGCTACAGTTAATTAACAAACCGTCTGAAACAAAATACATGTAAAGACAACTGTTTGGAGAACGAGGGAGTGCCCCATCCAGGGCACAGAGTGGTTTCCTCCTACCTTTAGAGTTGGCTCTTCAATGTACGTCGGCCGGTGGTTCTAAAAGTGCGTCCAACTGCATTTCCAGAGAAGGAAATATGTTAGACCTCAACGTAATCCACGCCACCCGTGCGTAGTTCCCCGGTGTGGTTTATACACAGTTCGCCAGAAGGGCTGTGTGTGTGTGTGTGTGTGTGTGGGGGGGGGGGGGGGGGGGGGGGGGGGGGGGGTTGTTAATCAATAAGGAGAGGCAGCCAGTGAAGGTCTTCCAGGTAAGGACAGAAATAGCAACTAATTGGGAATGGCATGATGCACACCCATGGGAGCAATTTCTTATAAATCATCCGGTTGGAATGGACCCGTTAACTCACCAGGTTTCATTTAGGCGTGATTGACGTACACACAGGCGCAAGTTGAGTGGAAATGGAAGCACTATGCTTTTAACGCGTGAGAATATTGAGACAGTGGGCGGTTAGAATGTCCGATAGACGGCCTCTGTCTTGCTACATCCAGTGTTGGCGTATAACGTTTATATGATATATTTATCTGGTGAAACATGGGCCATCTTTTGCAGGATAGCGTCTGACATTATAGCCATGGGCCCAACGGGAACGAGAATCAGTCAGATTAAACATGCTTAAAATGCATAAATTAGGCTATACACCTACACCAACATTGGGTTAATTTCGTGTGCATTGAATAGCTCTGTGTGACGTGCGTTATTGCTACAGTGAGGATATTGGATAGGCAGCTTGCCAATCCTCAGTGAAGGATTTGGAGGAGAAAGACGCGATTGCTATTGCTGTCCATGGTACTGGAATTTGGAAACAGACGCACCGGCGTCTGAGGGCGTTTCCATCCAATCTATCAGTTTTCTGTCTGTTCAAGCAATTTACTTAATGCAAGTACAATAATACTATTAAAGTGCACATTTCATAAAGGCATTGTCTAATTTCAAAGAGCAATGGACTTCTTTTTACATCGAAGATTGTATTTAGACTGAACATGTTGACCAATTTAATAAATAGGCTACCGGACATCTGACTTCTCTGTTCTGCCGACAACTCCGACTAATTTACCATGCTTTATGTTGACAGGCTGCTAGAGACAGGAGCCATAGCTTTAGAATACATAAACAACTCATAAACATGTCCACGCGCCTGTCGCGGCTAATAGCGCAGGTAGAATAAATCACAATGATAGAACGAAACGCAGTGTGAAAATGATAAAAGCCAGCCTTTACTGAAAACGACAGTCAAAAAAAGTTTCAAAGACTCAATTTTAAAGTGAGTTTGACTTGGACTTACTGAGATGGGGATTGGACCCACTTGATGGAAATTCTAGGAACCTTTTCATTTAGTCACTGTATACATAAAACTACTTTCTAAGCTCACAGCTTTGGCTACTTGCCTGTTTCATTCAGGACAAGTTTGGTATGAGCCAGGCAATGAGGAGCCGAAGTCCTTGAACAGTGAACGCCACTCACCTTCTAGACAGGCTGCTGGGGCCCCCATGTGGTCATCGTATGCCTTGCACATATCACATTTCCTATACGTTTTTGTGCTTTGGCCCAGTAGGCTACTGTACATATACTAAAGTGTTGGTCCCATGTTTCATGAGCTGAAATAAAATATCCCATACGCACAAAAAGCTTATTTCTCAAAAATGTTGTGTACAATTTGGTTTACATCCCTGTTAGTGAGCATTTCTCCTTTGCCAAGATAATCCATCCACCTGACAGGAAGCTGATTAAAAAGCATGATCATTACACAGCTGCACCTTGTGCTGGGGACAATAAAAGGCCACTCTAAAATGTGCAGTTTGGCAACAGCTCTGGTCGACATTCCTGCAGTCAGCTTGCCAATTGCACACTCCATCAACACTTGAGACATCTGTGGCATTGTGTTGTGTGACAAGAGAATTGAATGCTCATTTCTCTACCATAAGCTGCCTCCAACATTGTTTAAGAGAATTTGCCAGTACATCCAATCGGCCTCACAGCCGCAGACCACATGTAACCCCGCCAGCCCAGGACCACCACATCCGGCTTCTTCACCTGCAGGATCATCTGAGACCAGCCACCTGGACAGCCGATTAAACTTTGGGTTTGCACAACCGAAGAATTTCTGCACAAACTGCCAGAAACCGTCTCAGGGAAGCTCATCTGTGTGCTCATCGTCCTCACCAGGGTCTTGACTGACTGCAGTTCGGTGTCGTAACCGACTTCAATGGGCAAATGCTCACCTTCGATGGCCACTGGCACGCTGGGGAAGTGTGCTCTTCACGGATGAATCCCAGTTTCAACCATACCGGGCAGATGACAGACAGTGTGTGGACGAGCTGTTTGCTGATGTCAACATTGTGAACAGAGTGCCCCATGGTGGCGGTGGGTTTATGGTATGGACAGGCATAAGCTACGGACAACGAACACAATTGCATTTTATCGAAGCTGAAAATGTCCCAGTTCTTCCATGGCCTGCATACCCACCAGACATTTCACCCATTGAGCAGATTTGGGATGTTCTGGATCGACATGTACGACAGCGTGTTCCAGTTCCCGCCAATATCCAGCAACTTCGCACAGCAATTGAAGAGGAGTGGGACAACATTCCACTGGCCACATATCAACAGCCTGATCAACTCTATGTGAAGGAGATGTGTCGTGCAGCATGAGGCAAATGATGGTCACACCAGATACTGACTGCTTTTCTGATCCATGCACCTACCTTTTTTAAAAAGGTATCTGTGACCAACAGATGCATATCTGTATTCCCAGTCATGTGAGATCAATAGATTAGGGCCTAATGAATTTATTTCAATTTACTGATTTCCTTATATGAACTGTAACTCAGTAAAATCTTTGCATTTATATTTTTGTTCAGTGTAGTTAGTAGTAGCCTATCCTACCACCACACTCAAGCTCAAACGTAGTCTGTTGGAACATGGTGACTTTGCATTTTAAAATAACAGTAGAAGTATAAAGCAGTTTACATATATTAAATAATAGAGAAGACAGGAAGTGCTTCACAACAATTGGTGCAGTTAAAAATATATTTGTGTTCATCTAACAGCCATGAAGTTATGAGCTATGAAACTGGAACCAATAATAATAATACATTTGAAAGAAAACTATATGGCTTATCATTATCATACATGCTATCATTGTCCTAAAGGCCTTTATGAAGGAAGCTCATTTTGTATCAGGGAATAAGGCTGTTGATGTTCAAAAGGGTGTTTCTCGATTCTTAGGGTAAACATACAAAGTCAACAGGATAAAGAGGACAGGATTACCTTGTGGGCTTTACCTCGGAGAAGCCCTAGAGAGGAAGGACACAATCTGAACAACATCAATACTGTAAACCACACTCAACCTCACTCACTCTCTGGAGGTCATCTGGAAAGTCATTGAGTGTGTACTTCCTCACTTAAAAGTAACTTGAGTCTTTATTTTGTAGTCATTGAGTTTGAACCTCCCTTAGACGTAGTCAATCAGTCTGTATTATATTCCACATTCAAACATAATCATTAAGTGTGTCCACTTCCACTTCTAGAAAGCAATAATTGAGTGTTCACTCCATCCCTCAGACGTAGTCGTTGAGTCTGTAGCCACTGCTGGATGCTGAGGTGCGTGAGGGAGTGCGGTTGCCATTCAGTGCGGCAGGGGGATAGTAGGGGGGTGCTGGGGTGTTTAAAGTACTGAAGACAGGGGGAGGAGGAGGGTGTTGATGACGAGGTAGATGGAGGGGGTTCCTGGGCCGCCCCTCACAGTTCCAACAGAGCACCGCCCCTCCCATCAGACTCAGACAGGCTGAGACATAGCCCAAATACACAGCCATGCCAATCTCATACTTCATACCTGCAACACATAGTAAAATGTCTTGTTATTTATAAGCAAAAGCTGAGTTCTAATACAATACAACTAAATAAAGCAGGAATTATATAATTAATAATACCTTCAGGTAGGATGGGGTTGTAGAAGTCGAGGATGACATCGTTGGTTGTCCAGCAGACAGTGATAAGGCAGAGCATGCCTGCGGACAGGAAGCAGACCCCTCCGCTGATGGCCAGGGCGTGCTTGGTGGGGGAGCTTCGGGCACAGCGGGTACACTTCATCCCTGCAGAGGACACCAGGGCTGCCAGGGTGGAGGTCAGACAGGATAGCACCATCAACGCCCGCGCTGCCTAGAGGGAGGGAGCAGGGTCGAGGGAGGAGAAAGGCATAATGGCTGTTGCTCAAATGAATCCATTCAATCAATCAATTAACAAATCAATCAACAAATTATTCCTACCTGCAAGTCAGGTGGCAGAGCCAGCATTGAGCGGTGTACTTCACACTGGTAGATGCCTGTGTTGTGCCACACACACTCCATCCAGAGCCCCTTCATGTAGGCAGTGGCTGTGATGATGTTATAGCCCACATATGCAGTCCGCCGCCAGTCGGGGAGCACCGTAGCAACTACACTAGCCACAAGCCCCAACAGACACAGGAAGAAGCCCAGGAGCTGGACCACCATGCTGGCCATTTCTGCAACATCTGCTGATAGAGAACTACACACACAGATCTTAACACAATAATAGCTCACACACTGCACAGCTACACATGAAAAACAACGCACACAGAACCACACACACAGCCACACAGACAAACACACAAGAATCCCTTTGAGACGTGAGTTTAGTATCCTATTATTCTCCTTTAGCTCTGGTTCCCAGCTGTACAGTTGGAACTACAGTGGGTCTAGAGTCAGTCACAGTGTTGAAGCCATCCCGCAGTGGTGGTCTCTTTGGGGCTCAGGGGTTGTGGTTTCGCTGGCTTCAGTGTTGTCTCCGGAGCTCTATGCAGTGACTTCAGTCTCTGGGGCAAGGCTTCAGTTGTTGTCTCTGGAGTTGTTTTAAACAATGGCTGTGGCTTCTGTATGCTCTCTAGAGCTCTCACTAACAGGGCCTTCTACTGATGCTTCTGTCCCTGGTCTCGTTGGCTGAGCCTGTGACTAATAGCTTATTCGTTCAGCTCCACCTGTTGATTGTGGTCCTCTGGGCTCAGCTAGCTAGTCTCTCTGTGACTGTGACTGTCCCGCTGCCCCTGTGGAGAACACACATGATTAAACATTCACAGAAACCAACACTCAGGTGAGTTGAATGTTACAAACCACTAACTTTTAAATGAGACTGAGAGACTGTTTTATAACCCCTTGTTTAGAAACACTGAAACGACTTAATGAGAAGCATTCAGCTGGTCCGTAATAGATAATGGAATTTCACCATGTACAATAAAACTCATTTTATTAAAGGCTACTCATACTGTTTGATTTGGCTAGCTCATTGGAATTTTATCACTGATGATATGTAACATGCAGTTGGAATATTGAACCCTAAAAAAGTGGTAAATGTGTAATTTAGTCACAAGCTTCATCAAATCATTTGCATGTAGCTCAGTTGGTAGAGGATGGTGCTTGTAATGTCAGGATAGTGAGATTGATTCCCAGGATCACCCATATGTAAAATGTATACACGCATGACTCTATGTCGCTTTGGATAAAAGCGTCTGCTAAATGGCATATATATATATATATATATATATATATATATATATATATATATATATATATATATATATATATATATTGTACCTCCTCATTTTATTTGACTACAGGACACAATTACATTAATATGCTACTGGATGAATACTGCACAGCAAGTTTGATTAAATTGAGATTCTTGGAAGGGCCTCTGAGGTGCAGATACTGTAGTTTAGATATTTAAGTGTTGGGAACCCAAGGGTAGATAAGCTTTGACTTTCACTAACTCTGTTTTCCCTTGTCCTCTCCTTCATCTTATATAACTTACTTTGGAAAACAACTTTTATTGTGATTTGAAGAATGCAGACAGGAGAGGGCTATGGATCTAGTGAACAATAAAACACACATTGCCACACCCACTATCTTTGTTTAAAATATAATAATATAATATGCCATTTAGCAGATGCTTTTATCCATAGCGACTTACAGTCATGCGTGCATACATTTTTAGGTATGGGTGGTCCCGGGGATCGAATCCACTACCCTGGCGTTACAAGCGCCATGCTCTACCAATTGAGCTACAGAGGACCACAACAAATGGCAGTAATATTAAAAGTCACAGCTAAGTTGATTGTGTCATAAAGCATAAAGTAATAAAACATTATTATCTGAAGAAGTGGAGGAGAGAGGGGGCGTTGTCGATACACAAAAAAAGGTGCTATCTAGAATCTAAAGTTCTTCAGCTATCCCCATAGTAGAACCCTTTGAAGAACCCTTTTTGGTTCCAGGTAGAATCCTTTCCTTTCTACATGGAACCAAAAAGGGTGCTCCTATGGGGAACCATTTGGAACCTTTTTTCAAAGAGTGTAGATAATGTGTTGAAGCTTCTGCCATATGGGATCAGAGTCCTGATATGATTCTACTGCTGCCAGTGGGTCACACACATACACACACAAACTCTGGACAGTGACAGACAGGAGGCCTGCAGGCTCCAGACATGTCTGATCCAAAATAGAATGAACACCTCAGAACTAAACACATGCCGTTGCTATTCTGCGTTATACATATAGGCCTAAATATCACAGGATTTCTCACATTTAATTTAGACTACTACAGTTCTCCTTTGCCTCATTCAGAGGGATTAAAGTTGACATCAATAGTATGATGTTTCACTTTCCACTCCACTTTCCAGTTTTTATTCATCTACCACCAATCTTGAAACAAAACCGTCACCATTATACTCTTTTTATACTCTATCAAAGCACAGCAGTTCCATTCCTCACTGGGACACTGGGAACAGAATGCTCTTTGTGTTTAATGATGGATTCTGTAAGGGAGGAGACACCCACACAATAGAACAACAGATGAACATGTTGTTGGCTACTGCTCACGTGAGTTCAAACTTTACTTTTCCATGCACGTACCACATATTATACAAAGCTACAAAATAAGAACCCCAACACTTCATTTTTCAAAGTGATTTACTCAACACATACACCCCTCCTCTTTCCTTCTTACCTGGACATACATATCCAGCCGGGTGCTGTCCACTGCTGCAGGAGGCGGGTAGCGGCTGGCAGTCTATGTTTGTGTGTTCTATGCAGACTCACAGACCCATGATACAAAGCATTTATCTGCCTCTCTATAGTTAAAAGGCTTGTCAATGATGCACGCCACAGCCCAGACCAGCTCTCTATCTGCTTGCTCTCTCTCGCTCTCTCTTTCCCTCTATCACCAGTGTCGCCTCTGCTTCCGTGTCCAAGTGGGGGCAGTGTATGGGTATGTGTGTGTTCTTATTGTCTTGTCAGGGAGGTGACAACCGTCTGTCAGTAATGTGACGCAGTGTGGCTCGGTATGGTGTAGCTCGACATCAGCTCTATCAGGGTTCAATGCAAACATAGTTCCTGCCCCAGGGGAAGAGGGAGGGCATCATCCCACTGCATGGTCCTCCTCCTCCTCACCAGTCAACATGGGGATCTGTCAACAACAACAAACAGGAAGATGTAAACAACAAAACACCATTGAAAATGTTTGATGACAGTGCAGTATTTAAAGAAGACAATTGCAGATAATGAAAGTATTATAAATGATCATGCCTTAGCTCTTACCATGGGACAACAGAGTGACACATAAGTACAGTACCTGCTGTACAGGAGATCCCATGTGGTGTGAGCTCGTCCAAATCTGCTGGTTGCTCTTGATCTGGTCAGTGATAGACAATCTGCCACTATATTCTTAGTCCCGTTCACTAAACTTGTGTCTACTGAGGCTATAGAAGACAGGCACACAAGGCTACATTCCCAATCTGGCTGTCATTCCTCCATACAGTAGCCTAGCAGTAGCCTTTCTAGCAGCCTAGAGCAGCCCATCCTGCCCTGTGTCAGTCTGTCTTATAGGATTATGTGTCCTGTGTATCTCTTCCAGAGGGAGATGCCATATGAATACTGAGGAGTTAATAGCCTTAGGGGAAGCAGAGTAATCCCCCATGCATTAGGGAGCTGTGCTGGGCCACAACTCAAGGAAAGGCTACGAACTATTGGGCCTCTGTCTGTAATGAGGTGTTTATTATCTGCTTCTAGGACAACAAATAGGACATTTATATTTGATTGATCATTGTAAGCACCAGATAAGGTCTAAAAATTTGACATTCTAATCAGTTTATTCATAGGCTACTGTTACAGTATATCTAAAAACAGCATAAGGCTTTCAAAAATAATCTGCTCATGTCATGTTAAACTAATAATTAGACTAGCCTACATGAGAGGGATGGGGATTATAGGCACACATGCAGGTTATCGCACGTTTACATGACATTACAAAAGTAAATCTGAGAGTCAGCACAAAAACATTCAGAAACATTTGATGGAAGGGAAGGTTATCATTTGGCGCGAGATGAGTATTTCGCGGCAGAACTGTTTCACTCACAAAGTGCTCGCGAGGGGTCGCCAAAAACAAGCAAGTCTGTCTCTCGGCCTACCTCTGCCTCAGGGAACGTTCCTTCTAAGCACTTGACAATTAGCTAGCTAGCTAAAATATTCACTTTCTAGTCTATGATAAAAAGAATAGTAGAAGTCCAAAGAGAGTTCACAAGTTTATTGTTGGAGTCCTTTTCGCAGCCAAAAGCTAAAGGTAAAGCCAGGCAAATGACAGCTAGCTTGCTAACGTTAGCTAGCTAGTTCACTCTTAAAGTTGACAGCTGTCTTTGATGTTGTTCTCTTTGGAAATGAATCAATTCTCCTTGCTAAATGATATTCCATTTGTAGTTTATCCTCGGGTCAATAGCGGCCGGACAGTTTTGTGGCGATGGCGGCAGTTACTAGGAAATTCACCATGACCCAGAAGTTCCACCGCCGACGGTCCCGCCGCCAGCCCTACCCGGTGAGAACCATCAAGACCCGGAGTCAGGGCATGGCCAGTGGCTGCTTCTTCGAGAGGCTGCCCGCAGAGGTCTTTGACATGGTCCTGGACAGACTCTCTGGTAGGTCTAACTAGCTAGCTGGTTTAAATACAATGAATGGAGGAAGGGAGAGGAGGGAAGGAAGGAAGGAAGGCTGGCTGGCCTGTCAATGTTCATCATTGATTGTCATTGACCTAATGACTCTTTCCAGTCATGTCTTCTACTAGGCTAGCTAGCTAACTTATGTGTCCATGTGTGTGTGATTTGACCCGCATGCCTCTGTGTGTTACAGTGCTTGAGATCAGTGTGTTCAGCATGGTGTCCAAGGCCATCAGTCGCTACATTGTGAATCACATCTCTACTCAGACCTGGAGGAACAGAATGATCCTACAGAAGCTCCACAACTGCTCCTCTCCCTCCTCTCCTCCTAAAGAGGACCCCGCCACCCTGGGACACTACAAAGGTCTGGGTAGGTAGTAGGTACAGCCTATAGGCAGGAATATGAAGTCAAACACAGCATTTTCATAATACACTCTAGGCTACCTCAAGATAACTGTCTATAAGTTATATTTAGTCATGTACAGTGAGGGAAAAAAGTATTTGATCCCCTGCTGATTTTGTACGTTTGCCCACTGACAAAGAAATGATCAGTCTATAATTTTATTGGTAGGTTTATTTGAACAGTGAGAGACAGAATAACAACAAAAAAATCCAGAAAAACGAATGTCAAAAATGTTATAAATTGATTTGCATTTTAATGCAAGAAATAAGTATTTGACCCCCTCTCAATCAGAAAGATTTCTGGCTCCCAGGTGTCTTTTATACAGGTAATGAGCTGAGATTAGGAGCACACTCTTAAAGGGAGTGCTCCTAATCTCAGTTTGTTACCTGTATAAAAGACACCTGTCCACAGAAGCAATCAATCAATCAGATTCCAAACTCTCCACCATGGCCAAGACCAAAGAGCTCTCCAAGGATGTCAGGGACAAGATTGTAGACCTACACAAGGCTGGAATGGGCTACAAAACCATCGGCAAGCAGCTTGGTGAGAAGGTGATAACAGTTGGTGCGATTATTTGCAAATGGAAGAAACACAAAATAACTGTCAATCTCCCTCGGCCTGGGGCTCCATGCAAGATCTTACCTCGTGGAGTTGCAATGATCATGAGAACGGTGAGGAATGAGCCCAGAACTACACGGGAGGATCTTGTCAATGATCTCAAGGCAGCTGGGACCATAGTCACCAAGAAAACAATTGGTAACACACTATGCCGTGAAGGACTGAAATCCTGCAGCGCCCGCAAGGTCCCCCTGCTCAAGAAAGCACATATACAGGGCCGTCTGAAGTTTGCCAATGAACATCTGAATGATTCAGAGGAGAACTGGGTGAAAGTGTTGTGGTCAGATGAGACCAAAATCGAGCTCTTTGGCATCAGCTCAACTCGCCGTGTTTGGAGGAGGAGGAATGCTGCCTATGACCCCGCGAACTCCATCCTCACCGTCAAACATGGAGGTGGAAACATTATGCTTTGGGGGTGTTTTTCTGCTAAGGGGACAGGACAACTTCATCGCATCAAAGGGACGATGGACGGGGCCATGTACCGTCAAATCTTGGGTGAGAACCTCCTTCCCTCAGCCAGGGCATTGAAAATGGGTCGTGGATGGGTATTCCAGCATGACAATGACCCAAAACACACAGCCAAGGCAACAAAGGAGTGGCTGAAGAAGAGGCACATTAAAGACCTGGAGTGGCCTAGCCAGTCTCCAGACCTTAATCCCATAGAAAATCTGTGGAGGGAGCTGAAGGTTTGAGTTGCCAAACGTCAGCCTCGAAACCTTAATGACTTGGAGAAGATCTGCAAAGAGGAGTGGAACAAAATCCCTCCTGAGATGTGTGCAAACCTGGTGGCCAACTACAAGAAACGTCTGACCTCTGTGATTGCCAACAAGGGTTTTGCCACCAAGTACTAAGTCATGTTTTGCAGAGGGGTCAAATACAATTTATAACACTTTTGACATGCGTTTTTCTGGATTTTGTTGTTGTTATTCTGTCTGTCACTGTTCAAATAAACCTACCATTAAAATGATAGACTGATCATGTCTTTGTCAGTGGGCAAACGTACAAAATCAGCAGGGGATCAAAAACTTTTTTCCCTTACTGTAAGTGTTATGTCAAACTTTATTCATTCAGGATTGAGAAACAGATGTAGTCAGGGTGTCACCTTCTTGTTGTTTGTTTCTGCTCGTTGTCTCAGGGTTGTTGTTCAAGAGGTGTACCCTGTTGCTACCTACAAAGGACAGGTTGAAGTTTATATATAGCAAGTTCTCCCAGGTAAGACAGAGAGGTGAGGGAGATAGATAAGGTTATGGAAATGAATGATAAGGATATTTACCAACGTTGCTAAGCTACTGTAGTAAAGCATGAGTTGTTACACATTTCAATAACAAAAAAAAGACAAAAGAACCAGTTAATCATTATAAAACAGATTGTGAAATTCTATGCTGAACAAAAATATAAACGCAACAATTTCAAAGATTTTACGGAGTTACAGTTCATATGAGGAAATCAGTCAATTGAAATAAATTCATTAGGCCCTAATCTATTGCTGGGCCTTGGAGGTCATAGGCCCACCCACTTGGCAGCCAGGCCCACCCACTGGGGAGCCAGGCCCAGCCAATTAGAATGAGTTTTTCCCCATTACAGACAGAAATACTCCTCACATTTTAAAGTAGGCGTTTATTGTCCCCAGCACAAGGTGCACCTGTGTAATGATCATGCTGTTTAATCAGCTTCTTGATATGCCACACCTGTCAGGTGGAGGGATTATCTTGGCTAAGGAGAAATGCTCACTAACAGGGATGTAAACAAATTTGTGCACAACATTTGAGAGAAATACGCTTTTTGTTGTGTATGAAAAATGTCAGGGATTTTTTATTTCAGCTCATGAAACATGGGACCAACACTTTACATGTTGCGTGTATATTTTTGTTCAGTGTAGTAAGGCCTACATACTGTAGATCAGGGCTCCAACCCTGTTCCTAGAGAGCTATTCTCCTGTAGGTTTTCAGTTGTGACTAACCTGATTCAGCTAATCAACCAGCAAATTATTAGAATTAGGTGTGCTAGATTATGGTTGGAGTAAAATCCTACAGGACGGTAGCTCTCCAGTAACAGGGTTGGAGAGCCCTGAGCATAGACTTTCAAAGACCACCAGTCTCTCCCTGCCTCTCAGGTCCCGTGCTTCATGATGGAGCAGTGCACTGCCTCAACAGGCTGCCCTTTCTTCTCCAGTTACGGAGTTTTCCTGCAGGTGAGACCCTAAAGTAGTTTCAAAAGACAAATACCTATGAAACACACAAGACAAAACAAGGTAAAACAAGGATATGTAACAGATCATTGCTGTTTGACTGACAGACGTTGATTGCGGGCTGGGATGAGCTGGAGTGTCACCGGGTCTTCAACTTCCTGTGCGACTTCACAAACCTTCCCCGCAAGATCGAGTTGGTCGTCACCGGAAAGCCAGGTGAGTGTCTGTCCCTAATTCAGATAGAGAGGGTGTGAGGAGAAAAGAGAGAGAGTATAATGTTTACCATCTGTGTCTAGGAGCGTGTCAGCGGTTGGAGCTGCAGATCCGTGGGTTCTGTCGCCAGGTTCTGTTGGAGCCATGGAGCAGCCGTAGAGACACTCTGTTCTGGCTCACCAGGATCCTCCAGTCCTGGCCCATGGTCTCACAGGCCAGGCTACTGTTCATACTCTACGGACCACGGCTGCCTGATGGTTAGTATGCAGTGTGGTTGTGTGTGTGTACATCCTCCAACCCTGGCCCATGGTAGAGTGTATGAAGATAATGTGTTTGTATGTGTGTGTGTATTAACAGTCTGTATTATTTTGTCCAGGTTCTCTGGGCTGGCAGGAGCAGCTGGGTGCAGGAGTAGCCCAGTGTTCTCTGTGGGACCTGGCCAAAGCTGTGATCCTGCTCCACAGTGACCTGGAGGCTAGAGACTGGACCACTGACACTGTACTGGCCATACTGGAGGAACTCACAGGTAGACACACTTTAACCTTTTACTGTAGTGGGTTAAATCACGGTCACACAGAGTGATTCTTGGTAGTCTTAAACAAATCTACTTTGAAACAAAAGTATACACCTCACACACATGGGCTTAAGAAAAAGAAGACCCCTGTACCATGTCAGATATAGAGTTGAAATGTATTACATTTTGAGTTTGCATCCCAATATTACACTTTATATACATCACAGAATATTGAAATATAACAAAACTGTTTGACATAGAAACACCGGATTTTCATATTTAAAAAAATTAATAGTATTTATTAATTATGAAATTATGAAAAATATTAATAACATTCCACCCATGAGGCGAAAGAGGGCGCTTTTTGTAATTGACTGCAGGAAAGGGCTACCATACCTTAACACAAACACATGCACACACTCACGCACACACATACACACACCTTTATTCAGGTGCACACAGCATCTTCGTTGTGCTCATCATAGCTCTTTGGTCTCCCCAGTGCTCCCCCAGGTGTGGCATGTAGAGAGTGTGGCCAGGCTGTTGATCCTGTGTGGGAACAGTCTGTGTTACAGCATTCTGGCTAGCAAGGCTCTCAACGGACGCCTCTTTGAGATCTCACGACTCCTTGTCTACCTCATACTGGTCAGTACACATCTGTGTGTGTGAGAAGGATGGATATTATGAACTGGTGTGTGTGTGTTATAGGAATGCATACCACGGGTATGACAAAACTTGTATATTTACTGCTCTAATTACGTTGGTAACCAGTTTATAATAGCAATAAGGCACCTCGGGGGTTTGTGGTATATGGCCAATATACCACGGCTAAGGGCTGTATCTAGGCACTCCGTGTTGTGTCGTCCCTAAGAACAGCCCTTAGCCGTGGTATATTGACCATATACCACACCCCCTCATGCCTTATTGCTTAAGTATCATATGTGTGTATATTGTAGGTGTGTGAGAAGGACGGCTACTGTATGAACTGGTCGGTGAGGATGGTGCAGCAGGTGTGCCAGGTGTTCTTGTCGCCGTCGGACAGGTGGTCGTTCATCCAGAGCATTGAGAACATGTTCTCAGAGGTTACCATGGAGATGTACGAGGTTGTCATGGCAGGTGAGGACAGGGCAGGTGGTTCACTATGTTTGGTCCCAGGTAGTCATATGGCCTTTGTCTGTACTGTCAGTAATCTTCCTCTCTCTCTCCCTCTCTCTCTCAGGTAACCGTCATGAGGACATGGAGACCTTCCAGAGCCTCCTGAATGCCAGCGCTCACTTCCACACTGAGATAGTCTACATGTTCCTCAAGAAGGATTGAGGAAAGAGAAAAGAAAGGACGTGAGGGGCTGGAGAGATAAAAGGAAGAGTGAGGGGATAAGAGATAGAAGAAAAGGAGAGAGTAGGGACACTGTCAGGGAAATGATAATCTCAAGGGTTGAGTTTGAGCTGATAGAGGGATATAAAGAGTGAAGGTTGTCCAAGACGATAGGGAAAATGAAGGGTTCTTTCTCCCTTTGTCAACAGTATTCACATCATTACACTTTTATACTTTTGTTATACAGCTTATTTATACGTTTGTAAATTAACTGCTTTAAAATCTTGGTATCCTGTAAAGGAGTATTTATTTAATTAGATTTATAGATTTATTAACATAAGTTTGCAACTATTTATTAGCATTTCATAAAAGTGTTCAACTTGTACAGTATAAGGGTTATGATGCATTGATTGTACTTGATGCTTCTGTGTTGATGGAAGCTGAAACTCATGTTTTTGCATAAATTATTAAAATAGCCTTTGCAGTCTGCAGTGTTGATTCACTATTATCTCCACTTACTATGTAAGACCAATAAACATAAAGATCCAGCAAATAGAAAGATAACTTGTCACCCCCTTTGATGAAAAGGACAAGACTACAAATCAAGCAAATACCAAGCCTTTTTATTGTTTTCATTAAAACATCCCAATATATATAAATATATTTAGCACTGACTGGTGTAATATGTCTGAAAAATATTCACAGCACATTAAATGGCATAAAAAAACAAGCATTAAGTACAGCTCAGAAATGTAGAGGGTAACATTTTTACAACAGAATACATTAATCATATCTTTCCACATTCAGACAGCACAGTTATACATCACGTGCTGTAACTTTGAATAACACTGAAACAATCTCGGAGGGTGGTCTCTATCAACACTGCAACAAGCTGTTCAGCAACACTTCACATCAACACTTTACAACAGTATCATACAGTAGGCATTATGACAGAGTAACAAATAGAAAGGGGAAACAAGTGATTCCCTTGCACCGTATAAATACTGACATCAGATAACCAATGACACGCCCGGTTGGAGGAGCCATGCTGTAGTCACTGAGGCTCCTCTCTCTTCTCGCCGTCACGATCCTTCATCAAGCATTTCATCCATTTTATTTAATCAAGTCTTCATTGTTTTGATATGATCTGTTTATAAAGATATGGACATTTCATGAGATTAAAGTTACAACAAACAGCCTGAACAATAAGACCTGAAGTTCCACAAAACACCTAGAACAGTACGGCACTAGAGTTAAGAATAGGGGAGTTTAATCATCGTTACCCATACGTCAACATTATACCTGTTAGAATCACATAATTACAGTGTTTTAGACTAAATACAGTCTCCCCTGTTCCTAAGTCATCAACAACATCCATCTGTACTTCACCAAGTCCACCACAGTGACATAAACTAATGTGAGTTCACCATGATACTTACTGTGCAATTTGCTCTATGGGTAAGTTGGAACAAAACAGAACAATTCAATATTGGTGCCAAAATTACCTTAGAAAAAAGTAATCTACACACACACACAGTACTGTACCTTGTAGCCAGTCCACCCCCTCCTGTAGGCCCTCTCCTTTTACAGCATTACTGGCACTAAAACGGAGGGACAGAAGCTAGTAACCTATCCCAATATCACTGTGTATGTATCTGTACCTACTTGTGTGTGTGTGTGTGTGTGTAGGATAAAGTTGTGTCCTACCAGATGTGCCAGGGTTTGTCCTTGATGTTCTCCAGACAGAGCAGCTGAGAGACTTTGACTAAAGACATGGCTTCTCTCAGGTCACTCTTATTAGCAAAGAACAGCACTGGCAACCTCCTACTGCGGATGTCTGGAAGGAGCAGGAATCAGGAGAACGGGTGAAGAAACTGTTGGCTCTCTGTCTGTCTGTCTCCCCCCCCCCCCTCTCTTCATTTCTCTCTGTCTCTCTCTCTCATTCTCTGACCTTGGTGATTGAGAAGAGTATCCAGTTCCTCTTTGGCAACGACCATTCGTAACTTATCTCCGCTATCGATGACAAATATGATGGCGTGACTCTCTCTGTGGACACCACAACAGAAAATTATGTAATCAACAAGAAACTGGATAAACAACAGTGAATCTGATCTCTACATCACTAATAACTATTAGTTGGAGATAGGGTTAGGGTAAAACTGCTCTACAGGCAATACTTGGTTACTCAAAGATCAGAGGTAAGGCACCACTGGCAAAACATTTACTATCATATAATGCAGTTCTAGATAAACATTGCCGGTGTAAAGTCTTACTTGTAGTAATGTTCCCATAGGTTTCTGTATCTGCTCTGACCAGACATGTCAAAAACTGTGAAGGACAAACTTTGTAGAGACACAACATACATGTTACGCATGAACATACACAATGGAGTAAGTATAAAATAATATAATTCTTATTACTTTCATCTGGTTCACTAAGTTAAACAACGTTTACATAAGAAGTAAATTACTACCTTGAACTCTTGAATTTTTCGATGTTGAAGCCAATAGTTGGGACAATGTCTTGTGTCTGGGTCTGTAATACACACACACAGAGACACACACACACACACAAAATAACAAACACAGACAAAAAAACAGTAACTTAACTGTGTCAAAATAAATGGTAAAATAGGGTGAAATAGGCTGTACTGACCTTTACCTGACTAACATGTTTCCAGTCGTCTGAGAGTGGGCCAAATAAGCTTTGCTGAAAACAAGCAATCAGTGGATGATTGCAGTGCAATCGATGCGATGACACTCACAGCTTTTATATATAAGCAAAATCTCTAAGACTCAGCTAACTCTCAAGATATAGAACTCTGTATCTTTCCACAAACAGCTTTCCACTGACAGGCCCGCGCGCGGGCTACAGTAGGCCATCACCTCAACAAGTTACAATTTAGAGCGCAATCAAATACATCAGTCAATGGCCTAGAGTAGGCCTATATTATAGTTGGGCCATGTCAGTGGACTTACATTAGTGGGTTTGAGTTGGTTGATGATGGTAGTTTTCCCGCTGTTGTCGAGTCCCAAACACAATACGTTCACTTCTTTCTTCTTCAGTCCCAGCCATCCCGAAAGTTTATCTAACAGGCCCATGTGTCCCACTTAAAACATCCGATCCTAAGGTTAAAATGTATTCGGTACAGGCTACCTACACCCTCGAGATATCGTCGACAGTTTCTACCATTTCTCGCCGCAATTTAATCTAACATATTAAAATAAAATGTTGCAGTGGATATGAGGACAAGGTAACGGCAGCAGGTTGGCTTCCTGGCTTGGAATAAGCCTATTAGAGTGAATTAATGCCCTTGAACCTCCTCGTGACTTGCCTCGCAATATGGGGTGATTCTGAGATGGACATGAGATAATGTTAATTTCATGCTCATTACATACCTACAGGAGCCATAGTACAGTCATGCGTTGTTAAAAATTATTGACAGTGCACTGTAAAAGGCCTAAACTTGGTGCTTTTGGAATTGTTTTTAATTTTGTCCAATTTATAATTGTGGTAAGTATGAGCCTTTACACGCAAAAAGACGAGTTTATTTAATATTAATAAATTAACAAACATGACAATAGCAGAACTTGTCTTTTCCCCTTTGCTTCATCCATAGTTGATAAATTACTCACAGGCAGTAAACAACATGTTGGAAATCCTGACATCGCCTCAGCTCTAATAATGCACGGTCCAACAGCGCCATCGGCTGGCCAGTATTAACAAGTTCACCTGAAATATATTCTTTAAACACTTGGGGACACTGGTGGTACATTGTAAGAGGCCATTTAAAGCGGACATTTATTTGCAAATAAAGTTGAACAGTTCTGGTGGTTAGAAGTTGTCTTTTTATTACTGACTGTTTCATTGTATGTAAGGCGTGTTCTGATGGGAGGCTTTGTTTAATGGAACTGTTATATTAGATGATGCCTCCCTCGGTACTGTTCCATTAAACTATGACTCCCCATGAGAAGAGTATCTGGTTGAACATGGCTTTATTTCAAATAAAATAAAATCAAATCTTATTTGTCACATACACGTGTTTAGCAGATGTTATTGCGGGTGTAGAGAAATGCTTGTGCTTCTAGCTCCGACAGTGCAGTAATATCTAACAAGTAATATCTAACAATTTCACAACATATACCCAATACACACACATCTAGTAAGGAATGGAATTTAAGAATATATACATTTTTATTTTTTTATTTTTCATTTCACCTTTATTTAACCAGGTAAGCCAGTTGAGAACAAGTTCTCATTTACAACTGCGACCTGGCCAAGATAAAGCAAAGCAGTGCGATAAAAACAACACAGAGTTACATATGGGGTAAAAAAAACATAAAGTCAAAAATACAACAGAAAATATATATACAGTGTGTGCAAATGTAGCAAGTTATGGAGGTAAGGCAATAAATAGGCTATAGTGCAAAATAATTACAATAGTATTAACACTGGAATGCTAGATGTGCAAGAGATTATGTGCAAATAGAGATACTGGGGTGCAAAAGAGCAAAATAAATAACAATATAGGGATGAGGTAGTTGGGTGGGCTAATTTCAGATGGGCTGTGTACAGGTGCAGTGATCGGTAAGGTGCTCTGACAACTGATGCTTAAAGTTAGTGAGGGAGATAAGAGTCTCCAGCTTCAGAGATTTTTGCAATTCGTTCCAGTCATTGGCAGCAGAGAACTGGAAGGAATGGCGGCCAAAGGAGGTGTTGGCTTTGGGAATGACCAGTGAGATATACCTGCTGGAGCGCAGACTACGGGTGGGTGCTGCTATGGTGACCAATGAGCTAAGATAAGGCAGGGATTTGCCTAGCAGTGATTTATAGATGGCCTGGAGCCAGTGGGTTTGACGACGGACATGTAGTGAGGACCAGCCAACAAGAGCGTACAGGTCACAGTGGTGGGTAGTGTATGGGGCTTTGGAGACAAAACGGATGGCACTGTGATAGACTACATCCAATTTGCTGAGTAGAGTGTTGGAGGCTATTTTGTAAATGACGTCGCCGAAGTCAAGGATCGGTAGAATAGTCAGTTTTACGAGGGCATGTTTGGCAGCATGAGTGAAGGAGGCTTTGTTGCGAAATAGGAAGCCGATTCTAGATTTAACTTTGGATTGGAGATTCTTTATGTGAGTCTGGAAGGAGAGTTTACAGTCTAACCAGGCACCTAGGTATTTGTAGTTGTCCACATACTCTAGGTCAGACCCGTCGAGAGTGGTGATTCTAGTCGGGTGGGCGGGTGCCAGCAGCGTTCGATTGAAAAGCATGCATTTAGTTTTACTAGTGTTTAAGAGCAGTTGGAGGCTACTGAAGGAGTGTTGTATGGCATTGAAGCTTGTTTGGAGGTTTGTTAACACAGTGTCCAATGAAGGGCCAGATGTATACAAAATGGTGTCGTCTGCGTAGAGGTGGATCTGAGAGTCACCAGCAGCAAGAGCGACATCATTGATATACACGGAGAAAAGTGTCGGCCCAAGAATTGAACCCTGTGGCACCCCCATAGAGACTGCCATAGGTCCAGACAACAGGCCCTCCGATTTGACACACTGAACTCTATCTGAGAAGTAGTTGGTGAACCAGGCGAGGCAGTCATTTGAGAAACCAAGGCTATTTAGTCTGCCAATAAGAATGCGGTGGTTGACAGAGTCGAAAGCCTTGGCCAGGTCGATGAAGACGGCTGCACAGTACTGTCTATTATCAATCGCGGTTATAATATCGTTTAGGACCTTGAGCGTGGCTGAAGTGCACCCATGACCAGCTCGGAAACCGGATTGCATAGCGGAGAAGGTACGGTGGTATTCGAAATGGTCGGTGATCTGTTTGTTAACTTGGCTTTCAAATACTTTCGAAAGGCAGGGCAGGATGGATATAGGTCTGTAGCAGTTTGGATCTAGAGTGTCACCCCCTTTGAAGAGGGGGATGACCGCGGCAGCTTTCCAATCTCTGGGGATCTCAGACGTTATGAAAGAGAGGTTGAACAGACTAGTAATAGGGGTTGCGACAATTTCGGCGGCTAGTTTTAGAAAGAAAGGGTCCAGATTGTCTAGCCCAGCTGATTTGTAGGGGTCCAGATTTTGCAGCTCTTTCAGAACATCAGCTGTCTGGAATTTGTGTGAAGGAGAAGCGGGGGGGGGCATGGGCAAGCTGCAGAGGAGGATGCAGAGTTGGTGGCCGGGGTAGTGGTAGCCAGATGGAAAGCATGGCCAGCCGTAGCAAAATGCTTGTTGAAATTCTCGATTATTGTAGATTTATCGGTGGTGATAGTGTTTCCTAGCCTCAGTGCAGTGGGCAACTGGGAGGAAGTGCTCTTATTCTCCATGGACTTTACAGTGTCCCAAAACTTTTTGGAGTTAGTGCTACAGGATGCAAATTTCTGTTTGAAAAAGTTAGCCTTTGCTTTCCTGACTGCTTGTGTATATTGGTTCCTAACTTCCCTGAAAAGTTGCATATCGCGGGGGCTATTTGATGCTAATGCAGTACGCCACAGGATGTTTTTGTGCTGGTCAAGGGCAGTCAAGTCTGAGGAGAACCAGGGGCTATATCGGTTCTTAGTTCTGTATTTTTTGAATGGGGCATGTTTATTTAAGATTGAGCGGAAATTACTTTTAAGGAACAACCAGGCATCCTCTACTGACGGAATGAGATCTATATCCATCCAGGATACCTGGGCCAGGTCAATTAGGAAGGCCTGCTCGCTAAAGTGTTTTAGGGAGCGTTTGACAGTGATGAGGGGTGGTCGTTTGACCACGGACCCGTTACGGACGCAGGCAATAAGGCAGTGATCGCTGAGATCCTGGTTGAAGACAGCTGAGGTGTATTTAGAGGGTATGTTAGTCAGGATGATATCTATGAGGGTACCCATGTTTACGGATTTAGGGTTGTACCTGGTAGGTTCGCTGATAATTTGCGTGAGATTGAGGGCATCTAGTTTGGATTGTAGGATGGCCGGGGTATTAAGCATATCCCAATTTAGGTCACCAAGCAGTACGAACTCTGAGGATAAATGGGGGGCAATCAATTCACATATGGTGTCCAGGGCACAGCTGGGGGCTGAGGGGGGTCTGTAGCAAGCGGCAACAGTGAGAGACTTATTTCTGGAAAGGTGGATTTTTAGAAGTAGAAGCTCAAACTGTTTGGGCACAGACCTGGATAGTATGATAGATCTCTACAGTAGATTGCAACTCCACCCCCTTTGGCAGTTCTATCTAGACGGAAAATGTTATAGTTGGGGATGGAAATTTCAGAATTTTTGGTGGCCTTCCTGAGCCAGGATTCAGACACTGCTAGAACATCAGGGTTGGCGGAGTGTGCTAACGCAGTGAATAACTCAAACTTAGGAAGTAGACTTCTGATATTTACGTGCAAGAAACCAAGACTTTTGCGATTACAGAAGTCAGCAAATGATAGCGCCTGGGGAGTAGGAGTGATACTGAGGGCTGCAGGGCCTGGGTTAGCCTCTACATCACCAGAGGAACAGAGGAGGACTAGAATAAGGATACGGCTAAAGGCTTTAAGAACTGGTCTTCTAGTGCGTTGGGTACATAGAATAAAGGGGGCAGATTTCCGGGTGTTGTAGAAAAGATTCAGGGCATTATGTACAGACAAGGATATGGAAGGATATGAGTAAAGTGGAGGTAAACCTAAGCGTTGGGTAACAATGAAAGAGATAGCATCACTGGAGGCACCAATTGAGTCGGTCTCCGCGTGTATGGGGGGTGGGACAAAGGAGCTATCTAAGGCAGGTTTAGCTGGGCTGGGGGATCTACAGTGAAATAGTACAATTAGAAATAACCGAAACAACAATAAGCTAACCATGTTTGGGCTGAGGCTAAACATAAACAGGATGTAGTACCGTAAAAAGGAACAGTCCAGCAGACATCAGCTGTATAGCTGAGTTATCATAAGGTCCGGTGAACAGCAATAGGATAGTTCGGAGGCTGCTAAAGCACTAGCGAGTAAGAGGCCACGGCTAGCGTGTGCTAGCGGGCCGGGGCTAGCAGATGGAATCTTCGTGGTCGACGTCGTAACCACATCAGACGATTTCGTCGGCAGACCAGTCGTGTAGGATCGGCGGGGCTCCGTGTCAACACTAGGTGGTCCCGTCCGGTTGACAGAGAGGTAGATAGCCGGGAGATGGGCCTAGCTCAGGATGATTAGCCAGACCACAGCGTCCATTTTGTTGCAGCTAGCTGGTAGCGATGAATCCGGAGTTAAAGGTCCAGTGATTCAGTGATTCCGGCAGAAAAACTGATATGTTCTGGGTCGATAACGCGCTGTGCAGACTGGCCGAATAATAGTCCAGACTAGAGCTGGCTGGTGAGTGGTGCAGGCCACGGACAATGGTGAAAAACCGCTAACGGTAGCTGATAGCAAGTAGCTAGTTAGCTGGCTAGCTAGTTTCAACTGGAGATTCTAGATAAAAGGTAAGTCAATAATAGAATCCGTTCCACATTGAGTGAGGCGGGTTGCAGGAAAGTATATTTTGTAGAAGGATGAAAAGTCTGATAGGGAAATATGTACGAAAAATACAAAAAAAACAGGCTATTTACAGACACACGACAAAAACAGAACTGCACTACTACGACATCTTGGATCTATACATATATAGACAAGCAATGACAGAGCGGCATGGACTAAGATACAGTAGAATATTATAGAATATAATACAGTATATACATACAAGATGAGTAGTGCAAGATATGTAAACATTATTAAAGTGACTAGTGTTCCATTTCTTAAAGTGGCCAGTGATTTCAATAGGCAGCAGCAGTCTCTAATGTGCTAGTGATGGCTATTTAACAGTCTGATGGCCTTGAGATAGAAGCTGCTTTTCATTCTCTCTGTCCCAACTTTGATGCATCTGTACTGACTTCACCTTCTGGATGATAGCGGGGTGAACAGGCAGTGGCTCGGGTGGTTGATGTCCTTGATGATCTTTTTGGCCTTCCTGTGACATCGGGTGCTGTACATGTAGGTGTCTTGGAGGACGGGTAGTTTGCCCCCGGTAATGCGTTCGGCAGACCGCACCACCCTCTGGAGAGCCCTGCGGTTGCGGGCGGTGCAGTTGCCGTACCAGGCGGTGATACAGCCCGACAGGATGCTCTCAATTGTGCATCTATAAAAGTTTGTTAGGGTTTTAGGTGCCAAGCCAAATTTCTTCAGCCTCCTGAGGTTGAAGAGGCTCTGTTGCACCTTCTTCACCACACTGTCTGCGTGGGTGGACCATTTCAGTTTGTCAAAGATGTGTACGCCAAGGAACTTGAAGCTTTCCACCTTCTCCGCTGCAGTCCCGTCGATGTGGATAGGGGGGTGCACCCTCTGCTGTTTCCTGAAGTCCACGATAATCTCAGTTGTTTTGTTGACACTGAGTGAGAGGTTATTTTCCTGGCACCACACTCCCAGAGCCCTCACCTCCTCCCTGTAGGCGGTCTCGTCATTGTTGGTAATCAAGCCTACTACTGTTGTGTCGTCTGCAAACTTGATGATTGAGTTGGAGGCGTGCTTGGCCACAAAGTAATGGGTGAACAGGGAGTACAGGAGGGGGCTGAGCACACACCCTTGTGGGGCCCCAGTGTTCAGGATCAGCGAAGTGGATATGTTGTTTCCTACCTTCACCACCTGGAGGCAGCCCGTCAGGAAGTCCAGGACCCAGTTGCACAAGGCGGGGTTCTGGAACTCTTGTGTCCGCCAGTGGCATAAGGTACCCCCCCCCCCCCCTCAAAGTAGCCTGTGAAGCAGCACTGCCTTCCAGTCTGATGTTTAAGCAACTCCGCCTATGTTTAAGCAACTCCGCCCATTCTTTCCCATCAGCCAATCATATTCAAATAGCAAACATGCTAGTGCACTGCAGCAAGAATAACTATTTTCCACAGTGACATTCACAACTAGCACATCAAAAAGGTAAGCACTTGGCATCCAAATACACTGAAAAAACATATTACACTGGCTAATCTATAAAACACTGAAATGGCAAGACTATTTCCAAATTATACAGGCGGATATATAGGTTAGCTAAACTGCTTTGCTGGTTAGTTACAGTATCTTTTCAAAAGAGCTAACTTAGCTTGCTAGCTAGCTGCATATTGACTGGCTATTTAGCTCATGCTTTTCATCTAACTAAATAATGCAGCAAGTACAGCTACAACTTTTACTAACTGCTTAGCTAGCAACTTTTACTACTATACGACAGCTAAGGGCTGTTCTTATGCATGACGTAACGCGGAGTGCCTGGACACAGCCTTTAGCCGTCCAGACACAGCCCCGTGTAGCTCAGTTGGTAGAACATGGCGCTTGCAATGCCAGGGTTGTGGGTTCGTTTCCCACGGGGGGCCAGTATGAAAAAAGTATGAAAATGTATGCACTAACTGTAAGTCACTCTGGATAAGAGCGTCTGCTAAATGACTAAAATGTATATTGGCCATATATCACAAACCCCGAGGTGCCTTATTGCTATTATAAACTGGTTACCAATGTAATTAGAGCAGTAAAAATTAATGTTTTGTCATACCCGTGGTATACGGTCTGATACACCACAGCTGTCAGCCAATCAGCATTCAGGGCTCGAACCACCCAGTTTATAATTAAAGGCTCCTCCCAGGCTGGTAAGGATAAATAGGTGTCTCACAGGCTGGTCAATGTTTTTAATGGCCTTACAGGCTGGTAAATAATAGCAACTGCTCTCTGGTTGCTACTTTATAGCAGAGTCTTTAAGATAGACATAAAAAGGGAAAGATGCTGACAAATATTTTTTTACCCACTTGGAAATCCACAAGGTTGATTTGATTGTGGAGAAATCTTTATAAAGCAATCATTGTTCTCCAAAAATTATAACAAACTTTCCATGTTTTTGATTTGATAAAGGCTCCTAATTAGACACCAGCCTTCAAGGCACCTATTTATCCTTATCAGCCTGGGAGGAGCCTTCATTATACACCAGCCTGCGAGGCACCTACTTATCCTTCCTAGGGTTGCTTAATTATTGGAACTTTCAATAAATTCCCTGGTTTTCCCAAAATCCCGGTTGGAGGATTGCCGGAATCCTCCAACTAGGATTTCTGTAAAACCAGGAAATGTATTGAAAGTTCCCGGAATGTTGCAACCCTAATCCTTAAAAGCCTGGGAGGCACCTACAGTGAGGGAAAAAAGTATTTGATCTCTTGCTGATTTTGTACATTTGCCCACTGACAAAGACATGATCAGTATATAATTTTAATGGTTTATTTGAACAGTGAGAGACAGAATAACAACCAAAAAATCCAGAAGAACGCATGTAAAAAATGTTATACATTGATTTGCATTTTAATGAGGGAAATAAGTATTTGACACCTCTGCAAAACATGACTTAGTACTTGGTGGCAAAACCCTTGTTGGCAATCACAGAGGTCAGACGTTTCTTGTAGTTGGCCACCAGGTTTGCACACATCTCAGGAGGGATTTTGTCCCACTCCTCTTTGCAAATCTTCTCCCAAGTCACGTTCATCTGTACAAACAATAGTACGCAAGTATATACACCATGGGACCACGCAGCCGTCATACCGCTCAGGAAGGAGACGTGTTCTGTCTCCTAGAGATTGACGTACTTTGGTGCGAAAAGTGCAAATCAATCCCAGAACAACAGCAAAGGACCTTGTGAAGATGCTGGAGGAAAGAGGTACAAAAGTATCTACGGTGGGGAAAAAAAGTATTTAGTCAGCCACCAATTGTGTGTCAGGGTTTGAGTGTAGAGGTGGTGTAGAATCAGGCGCAGGACACACAGAGGTTACGAACAGCGTCTTTAGTAAAGTCCAAAATGAGCCAAACACGGCAACAGGCTACAGGCGAACTTTACGCACAACAGTAAAGTATGCTAAGGCGCACAAAGTGCGGAACTCTCTCTAAAACACAAAATACAGAGAGAACAGAAAATGTCGAACTAGCACACAACGTGACACGGAAACAATTACACACAACACCTGACCAAACACAAGAGAACTAAATAGGACACCTAATAAACACTAATAAGGAACAGGTGTAGCAACACAGACAAAACCAATCAAACATAGAAACATAGAGCGGTGGCAGCTAGTACTCCGGAGACGACGACCGCCGAAGCCTGCCCGAACAAGGAGAAGGAGCAGCCTCGGCCGAAACCGTGACATTGTGCAGGTTCTCCCACTTTAAAAGATGAGAGAGGCCTGTAATTTTCATCATAGGTACACGTCAACTATGACAGACAAAATGAGAAAAAAAATGTTTTAATGACTTTATTTGCAAATGATGGTGGAAAATAAGTATTTGGTCAATAACAAAAGTTTCTCAATACTTTGTTATATACCCTTTGTTGGCAATGACACAGGTCAAACGTTTTCTGTAAGTCTTCACAAGGTTTTCACACACTGTTGCTGGTATTTTGGCCCATTCCTCCATGCAGATCTCCTCTAGAGCAGTGATGTTTTGGGGCTGTCGCTGGGCAACACAGACTTTCAACTCCCTCCAAAGATTTTCTATGGGGTTGAGATCTGGAGACTGGCTAGGCCACTCCAGGACCTTGAAATGCTTCTTACGAAGCCACTCCTTCATTGCCCGGGCGGTGTGTTTGGGATCATTGTCATGCTGAAAGACCCAGCCACGTTTCATCTTCAATGCCCTTGCTGATAGAAGGAGGTTTTCACTCAAAATCTCACGATACATGGCCCCATTCATTCTTTCCTTTACACGGATCAGTCGTCCTGGTCCCTTTGCAGAAAAACAGCCCCAAAGCATGATGTTTCCACCCCCATGCTTCACAGTAGGTATGGTGTTCTTTGGATGCAACTCAGCATTCTTTGTCCTCCAAACACGACGAGTTGAGTTTTTACCAAAAAGTTATATTTTGGTTTCATCTGACCATATGACATTCTCCCAATCCTCTTCTGGATCATCCAAATGCACTCTAGCAAACTTCAGACAGGCCTGGACATGTACTGGCTTAAGCAGGGGGACACGCCTGGCACTGCAGGATTTGAGTCCCTGGCGGCGTAGTGTGTTACTGATGGTAGGCTTTGTTACTTTGGTCCCAGCTCTCTGCAGGTCATTCACTAGGTCCCCCCGTGTGGTTCTGGGATTTTTGCTCACCGTTCTTGTGATCATTTTGACCCCACGGGGTGAGATCTTGCGTGGAGCCCCAGATCGAGGGAGATTATCAGTGGTCTTGTATGTCTTCCATTTCCTAATAATTGCTCCCACAGTTGATTTCTTCAAACCAAGCTGCTTACCTATTGCAGATTCAGTCTTCCCAGCCTGGTGCAGGTCTACAATTTTGTTTCTGTTGTCCTTTGACAGCTCTTTGGTCTTGGCCATAGTGGAGTTTGGAGTGTGACTGTTTGAGGTTGTGGACAGGTGTCTTTTATACTGATAACAAGTTCAAACAGGTGCCATTAATACAGGTAACAAGTGGAGGACAGAGGAGCCTCTTAAAGAAGAAGTTACAGGTCTGTGAGAGCCAGAAATCTTGCTTGTTTGTAGGTGACCAAATACTTATTTTCCACCATAATTTGCAAATAAATTCATTAAAAATCCTACAATGTGATTTTCTGGATTTTTTTCTCATAGTTGACGTGTACCTATGATGAAAATTACAGGCCTCTCTCATCTTTTTAAGTGGGAGAACTTGCACAATTGGTGGCTGACTAAATACTTTTTGGAGAAATGTTCTCTGGTCTGATGAAACAACAATAGAACTGTTTGTCCATAATGACCATTGTTATGTTTGGAGGAAAAAGGGGGTCCTTGCAAGCCGAAGAACACCATCCCAACCGTGAAGCACGGGGGTGGCAGCATCATGCTGTGGGTGTGCTTTGCTGCAGGAGGGACTGGTGCACTTCACAAAATAGATGGCATCACGAGGAAGGAAAATTGTTGATATATTGAAGCAACGTCTCAAGACATCAGTCAGGAAGTCAAAGCTTGGTCGCAAATGGGTCTTCCAAATGGACAATGACCCCAAGCATACTTCCAAAGTTGTGGCAAAATGGCTTAAGGACAACAAAGTCAAGGTATTGGAGTGGCCATCACAAAGCCCTGACCTCAATCCTATAGAAAATGTGTGGGCAGAACTGAAAAAGCGTGTGCGAGCAAGGAGGCCTACAAACCTGACTCAGTTACACCAGCTCTGTCAGGAGGAATGGGCCAATATTTATTGTGGGAAACTTGTGGAAGGCTACCCGAAACGTTTGACCCAAGTTAAACAATTTAATGGCAATGCTACTAAATACTAATTGAGTGTATGTAAACGTATGACCCACTGGGAATGTGATGAAAGAAATAAAAGCAGAAATAAATAATTGTCTCTACTATTATTCTGACATTTCACATTCTTAAAATAAAGTGGTGATCCTAACTGACCTAAGACATGGAATTTTTACTAGGATTAAATGTCAGGAATTGTGAAAAAAGTTTAAATGTATTTGGCTAAGGTGTATGTAAACTTCCGACTTCAACTGTAGTTAGATGATAGCTAAATAGCCAGTCAATATGCAGCTAGCAAGCTAAGGTAGCTATTTTGAAAAGATACTGTAACTAACCAGCAAAGCAGTTTAGCTAACCTATATATCCGCCTGTATAATTTGGAAATAGTCTTGCCATTTCAGTGTTTTATAGATTAGCCAGTGTAATATGTTTTTTCAGTGTTTTTGGATGCCATGTGCTTACCTTTTTGATGTGCTAGTTGTGAATGTCACTGTGGAAAATAGTTATTCTTGCTGCAGTGCACTAGCATGTTTGATATTTGAACATGATTGGCTGATGGGAAAGAATGGGCGGAGTTGCTTAAACATGGGCGGAGTTGCTTAAACATCAGACTGGAAGGCAGGGGGGGGGGGGGGGGGGGGGGGAGTACCTTATGCCACTGGCGGACACAAGACTTCTAGTAAATACAGCCATGTTCAACCAGATACTCTTCTCATGGGGAGTCATAGTTTAATGGAACAGTACCAGGGGAGGCATCATCTAATAGAACAGTTCCATTAAATAATGCCTCCCATCAGAACCCGCCTTACGTACAATGAAACAGTCAGTAATAAAAAGACAACTTCTAACCACCAGAACTGTTCACCTTTATTCGCAAATAAATATCCGCTTTAAACTGCCTCTCACAGTGTGCAAGATCTACCACATCTCTTTGGAAATTATAGAAAAATAAAATACAAGAATTATAAGTATACTTGTACTTTGTACAAAATAGCATTCTCCTGTTGCTCAGCAGTAAGACATTTTAAACAGCCTGATCTAGTCTCTCCTTCCAGGAGGAGGGAAGTGTGTGTGTATGTGTGTCCTCCCCTCTGAGGGACACCTGAATGGTCTGTCTGTGAAAACCTGCTGGACAGGTGAGCTCCATTTAGAAGTTGTTCCAAACCACATATCTAGGATCAGCTTAGCCTACCTCCATTCTTACCTCAACCATTAGGGGGTAAACTATTAAACTGACTTTAGATCAGTGTCTGGGGGCAACTTCCTCCTACTCCGTAAAGCAGTGAAGGCGGGTGGGAGGAGCTATAGGAGGACAGGCTCATTGTAATGGCTGGAATGGAATTTTTGGAACTTTCCATATGTTTGATGTGTTTGATACCGTTCCATTGATTCCATTTCAGCCATTACAATGAGCCTGTCCTCCTTTAGCTCCTCCCACCACTATCCACTGCCATACAGGCTCCTCAGGTACACTCCTGCTCCAGAACATACTATATTGTAGGTGTGTGTGTGTGTGTGTGTATGTGACCGACTGGGTTTGAACCTGGGTCGTCTGTACTCCACAAGACTATGTTAGCGTGCCGAGTTAAAGCCTAAGCATTAGCTAACGCAAGTCTTCAGGTTTCAGGCATATATTTTTTGTGGTTCACCGAACCACCTGCGTTACTGTGGATCTGGAGAGGTTTATGGGTTATTACAATGCTGTTGAGGGCCATATAGAGACAAAGAGATATATGACTCTGGTGCTGCTGTCTCTGTGTGTCTGTCACCGAGCAGAACATACCTCTCTCTCTAGCATGGAATACACGTGAGTCTTGACCACAAAAACATATAATGAAACCAACTACTGTATGCCCAACAGCCTTGATTTCCCCTCCTACTATATACCGTACATTTGTTTCCAACAGCTTTCATAAGTATTTAGCATTGCACGACTGCCCTGTGTAGTTGGCATGTTAGCATGTACAGAGTCTGTTGAGGTTTGCTGACAATCTGCTCTCAATGTCTATAGGTCCATAAGAGAGTATTATTTATTTATTTCTCTTATCTTAGTTACTGAGACGACTGCATATATTGCTGATTTCGATAAAATGGTAAATAAAGAGATAACATCCAGATTTACTAGGGCGCTCACATACAGGACTGCACAGATATAAATATTAGTTTAGGATTATAATCGATAAATTGTCTATACACTTAAAACATTCAGAAATCCTCTGCACTTCAAAAACGGTCTCTTCGTTTTCTTCAAGTATTAGCATACCCAGATACTCTGGAGAGGTTAAATAATGCAACAAGAATACCTTATGATGACGCTTACTTATCAAACTCCAAAATAATTCACATCATATTATTTAAGGACAATCCTTTTGATTGTTCATCTGTTAGCAGCTACATCATGGTCACAAAAACATGGAGAGAAAATGTACATTCCCAAATCTACAGCTCTACTGTATAATAATGTTGCTCCACATAGACGAGAAGTACTGATGCTGCAACAAGGCATACATGCCCCAGGGGGAGCCAGGGACAGCCAGTACAGTGTGTCTCTCAGAGTCCTGTCTCTGTCTCTGCTGTTCTGTCTCTGGCTGAAGCAGGTTCAGGTGTATAAAACAGTCTGGCTTTATTGAGGTTCTGCATCGAGGTCCAAGTGTGTAGTAGTCTGTCTGAGAGAGGCCTACGGGCTGAGACGGTCTGTCTGTCTGAGGGGTGAAGACTGAGGCACAGGCTGTGGCTGTCTGTCTGTCTCTCTGTCCATCTCTCTCTCTGTCCGTCTGTCTGTCCGTTCTAAGGTCTCATACATGGAAGCCCTTCTCCTGTTCGTGTAGTAGCTGCAGTCGGAGGTTCTGTATGCTGCTGACGATCCTCCTCTGGTGGCCAATCAACACCACCCCGATCCTCCGCACGTCTCTAGGGGGAGAGAGAAGACACACGCACACGGCAGACACACATGAGCACACACACACACACAAACGACACACAAAATCGGTTAAGGGAAATTGTTGGGTTAACTTCAGGTAAGGAAGGATAAGATTGGGAAGTAGTGTCAGAGTAATGCTTAGTTGAAGTTAGAGTAACGTTAAGGTAATGTTTAGTTGACGTTAGAGTAACGTTAGGGTAATGTTTGAGATAGTGAACAGTCCTCCACTCACTCAATGCTCATCTGGGCCACTGAGTCCAGTGTGCTGAATCCTGCTGCCACAAAGCTGCTCTTGTATTGGCTCATCTTGATGGAATCCAGCCAATCCCCGATGGAGATGAACATGGGGTAGTCCACCACCTCTCCTGGGGACTCTGGTAGACTGACAGATGGATAAAACAAAAGATAATAAAATAAGAACTAAAAATGTTCACTTGCAAGTCAAATTAGTGCCGTCAGTAGCTCTGGATAAGAGTGTCTGTTAAATGAAATGAATGTAATTGTACCCCTGTATATCTTCCACCAGGGCCAGCAGGCTACTGGGGTTCCTGATCAGCTTGTCCAGGAAGGAGACCATGTCAGTGAACTTGGGCCTCTGGCTCCTCTCCTTCTGCCAGCAGTGTAGCATCAGCTGGTGTAGAACTACAGGGCAGCCCATAGGAGCAGGGAGACGGTAGCCCTCCTCTATGGACAGGATCACCTGGGGTGGATGAACGGAGAGAGTCAGCACGCATACACTTCTCGCTTTATGTCATCCAGCCATTATGTGTCTACTGCGCCAGTATTATCTGATACACTTTAAGCATGTCTCTAGGGTGTGTTAGGGGGACTGTGTGAATATAACAGCCCCTTCAGCTGGCCTGTAACCTTGATGTCCTCTCTGAGCCCTGACGGGTGAGGCAGGATGGGGCTGAGGGGTGAGGAGGGGGTGAGGAAGGTGTGAGGAGACAGAGGCAGCTGCAGTCAAGGATTGGCAGGGGCGTTTGTCTTGGAAAGCACTTCTAAGCAATTCCCCAGCATCACAAATCCCCATGAAGCTAGGGGCTGTGTGTGTGTGTGTGTATGCCATGTGAGGAGCTGATGGGGATTACCAAGGAGCTTTCACACTCCACAGGGAGACGGCACGAATCCCCTCCATCCCTCAATCTCTCCGCCGATTGACCTGAGACCGTGAGGTCACTCAGCCAGTGTCTGAATCCACAACTTTTAAACCCCTCTGTTGGCCAGTGGCTCTCACTCTCTCTCCCTTCACCTCTCCCTCTGTATTTATGTATTTCTGTCTTCCTCTCTCCGTCTACAGTCCAATCTCAAAGCTTTAGATATCATACAGTATGGAGATTCATAAGAAAGGACTTTGACGATATCCAATCCCCATTAAGACTCCCAGGTTAACTCCATAGAGCTCGCCAGCTTGTAGTCCTAAAACACGGAAATTATTTACCTTTGGTTCGTTCGGCTATTCCTACGGGGGAAATTAATAGGGAAAGAGTGGGGTTTTGGGATAAACGCAGAAAATAAGGTCAGAGGTTAACACAGGCTTAGGAGATCTTCTACGTTTTGTTCCATGAGATAATATCAGTCAGTAAACATGACCTTTATGCATTATGAAGCCTTTAAGTGCTTTATGTGCTTGTTTTGATTACATAAATGCTTCACAATTCACGAAAAGTGACTTTAGCTGATGAAGATTACAGCATTCAAAAAATTTATAAGATCTCCTAAGCCTATGTTTACCACAGACGTTATTTTCGGGCGTTTATTCAAAAACCCTACAAAAAAAACATTAATTTCCCCATAGACTTTGTACCAACGAACCATGGTTGAGTTAGTGTCTACAAAAAGACGCCATTACTATTGCTCTCTATAGAGAAGACCTCATCCACAACTCACGTCCTGATTGGACATCTCCCAGTAAGGCCGCTCCCCGTATGACATCACTTCCCACATGACGATTCCGTAGCTCCAGGCATCGCTGGCTGATGAGAACTTCCTGTAGGAGATGGCCTCTGGAGCTGTCCACCTGATAGGGATCTTACCTCCCTGTTCTCTCACACACACACACACACACACACACACACACACACACACACACACACACACACACACACACGTCAGGTTCCATCTGCTTTGTGACAATGCATGCTTGAGGAAATATGTGCAATTTATAGACATCTGCTACAGTCTCACAGTGTGATTGCACTTCTCTGAAGTCTCTTAACAGGTACACACACATTTTCACAGTTTGAGACTTTGTGTCGTGGAACAAGGAAAAGCTCTGAGCTCTGAACAGCAGAACTAACCTCCCTCCTGGCCTCTCTCCCTTTCTCTCTCTTTCTCTCCCCCGCTCTTAAAATGACGGCAGAGTAAAATCACCAGTCTGCACAAATCCTTAGTGCGTATTCTGTCTGTAACCCAACCTGCCTGCTCCCTGCTCTCCTCCCCCTACACTCCCCCTACACTTCTCTTCCCCCTGCCCCCTAGCCCTACCAAACCAAAGTCCTGTCGAGTGGAAAATGGTTTACAGACCCGCGAATGCCCCCAAAAGCAAAATGTCCTTTTCTGTTCTCTCCCTTTCTCTCCCCTCTCTCTTTCCCAGACCCCAGAAAGCACCACTTCCCCTCAGCGTGACTCTGTAACCCAGAGAATAGATGTCACCAGGAGGTCAGGCAGAGTCAGAGAAGCGCTTTAACTTTTCACTGAAACACTGTGTAAGTGTTTTTTTTGAATACACTCCAGAAAGAGGACAAAAAGAACAACAGAGGATTAATGGAAGTTTGGCAGGGGAATAAATAACAGTAGCAACATATGACTTGTATTTCTCTTGTTTGTGTTTGTGTAGGGGATAGAGATCAAGGGTTAGGAGTTAGAGGTCAGGGGTTAGAGGTCATAGTTACCGTGGTTGTGTAAGCAGCCTCGGGGTCGTCCTCCAGGACTCTGGACAGGCCGAAGTCAGACACCTTACACACCAGGTTGCTGTTGACCAGGATGTTGCGAGCGGCCAGGTCTCTGTGGACGTAGCCCATGTCAGACAGGTACTTCATGCCCGATGCGATACCACGCAGCATGCCCACCAACTGGATCACTGTGAAGTGGCTGTCATGCATCTAATGGAGAGAGAGACACAAGAGGGAGAGATTTTCATTTGTTATGTATTTTTGTTTGTTTATGATTGAAAATCAATAAACAAATGCACAATAAAGAAAAATAAAAAGAAAGAAAACAATTGTTCATCGCTTCTCACCCTCAGGAAAGAGTCCAGAGATCCATTCTCCATGTACTCCACAACAATCATCACAGGTCTGCCTGAAATCACAACACACAGCACCACCAGGTCACTAAGATCCCAGCAAACATGACCCCATTGGCCCCATCTGGGTGTTCGGTGGGCACGGACTAACCCACACCAAGCCCACACCAAGCCCACACCAGCCCAACACAGGCTAGCCCACACCAGCCCAACATGGGCTAGCCCACACCAGCACAACATGGGCTAGCCCACACCAATCCCAACATTGGCCAGCCCACACGAAGCCCAACACAGGCCAGCCCACACGAAGCCCAACACAGGCTAGCCCATACCAAGCCCAACACAAGCTAGCCCACAACAACCCCACATCAACCCAACACAGGCTAGCCCACACCAAGCCCAGCTACTTCATAATGTAGACGCGGTGGCTCATTAGCATATGTGGGGGCATGGTTTCCAAATACCCCAATTCATGTTGTTAAGTTAAAAAAGAATACAAGATAAAAATTGCTGACACCATTCAAAACAATGAGGGCCAATTATCTCGTAATCATATTTTTTCAGACAGAACCTTACAGTTCTAAGTTCACAAGGTATTTTGGTGAACCCATTACTGAGAGTGTCGTTCCAGTTTAAGTATTCTGTTGTGTGACGTCAACAAATTAATGATTTTGTACACTGCCAATGATGAAGTCTGTAACAACTTTATTGTCTTTCTGTTACGACATAACTGGAAGCAAATCCAAAAGGGTGGGTTTATTTCAGGTGAAGTGAGGGCTGCCCTTCGGGCCACCTGCTTTGAGGCCAATGTGAAGCTGATGAGCAAAGGTTCATTGGTCCAATGTGGGCAGCCTACTGACATGGGTCCAATTTTTAAACCCGCATTAGGCCCGCATGTTTGTTGGGAAAAGATGGGCTTATTTCAGGCAAAGTGAGGGCTGCCCTCACCAGATATGGGCTGTCCACACTGGGCCAATGCCTTGGGGACCAATGTGGAGCCGAAGAGCAAAGGCACATTGGCCAAATATGGGCAGCCTAAGTGGGGCCAATATTTCTGCCTGCATTGGGGCCACATCGTGCCAATGTGGACATGTTTGCTGGGATATGTTAGAGATATGGCTAACAAGCCTGCACACCCAGTAGGTCTCCAGGACCTGTTGGAGAACCTTGCTCTACAGTAATACTACTATAAATCTCCTGCATACTAGGTATATCATCATGTCAATATTTTCAGAAGAGCGTAAGGAAGAGTTTATCTGTGTTTCATTCATCCCTGTTTGCTGAAGGACTCAGAGTGTAGTCACTCTCTCCATACAGTGGTTAATAGCAGATTAACCAGAGGATAGAATAGATACTTTATTCTACATTTTTTACTTAACCTTTATGTTAAATGGACATTTGTCCCAACCCCCCCAGACACTCAAACATTGAGAGGCACAGGGGCAGCCATGTTACAGCACCATTGGAGCAGATTGGGGTTTAAGTGCAAGGGTTGGTACTCTCTCTAGCCTCTAGGCTACCTGCTGCCCCCATTTGCATTACCACACTGTTTCACAGTCAGAGTCTATGGGCCTGGGGAGAGATTAGCGTTAGCCTTTAGCATTAGCATGCTGTTCCCGGTCAGAGTCTATGGGCCTGGGGAGAGATTAGCATTAGCCTTAGCATGCTGGTTCACTGTGAGGGTCTATAGGCCTGGGGAGAGTGGACAGTAATCCACCACTGGATTAATTAACATCCTGTTTGATTAACAGCCTGATCTAATTACTGGCCACTGTTATCACTCTTTAGTCACACCAGGGGGGAGAAGAGGGGGAGAGGCAGGAGGTCAAGGGAGTAGAAGGAGATGAGAGGTGCCACGGTAAGGGCAGAGAGAGAGAGGAGGGGCCCGGGAGGGAGAGGGAGCTGCGGTTGAGGAGTAAGGACATCAGAGAGGAGTAGAACAGGGGGTGAAGACAGCTGTCTCCCCCTGCCTCCCATGGGGTCACCCATCTCCTCTCTGTGATCCCCCAGTGGGTGAGTGTGCTGCAGAGTGCACTAATTACAGGAGTACAGACAACACTGTTGAGAAAGAGAGAGAGAGAGAGAGAGAGAGAGAGAGAGAGAGAGAGAGAGAGAGAGAGAGAGAGAGAGAGAGAGAGAGAGAGAGAGAGAGAGAGAGAGACAGACACCCCGCCCAGACCAGCGAGACACTCTCCCAGACCTGCGGGACCCCCCCCAGGACCTACACATAGAGGACCCCCGCAGAGAGGACCTACATCCAGACCACAGCACCATCAACCACATCTACACCCCCACCCCAACCAATTAACTCCCCCCCAAGTCAACCATGCCCACACCCCATTTAGGCCCCCTCAGATCAGACCTATGCCCCTCCTACCCACCCCAAGCCCCCCACTCCCACAAAGAGGGCCTCAACATGAAAGTCACACATACGCCCAGGCCGTGAGCAGGCAAACAGGCCCAACACCCACTCTTACACTAGCCCAAGCCAATGGCATGTACCAGATGCTCAGCAGGCTCTGCTCACAATTACTGGCCTGAGGCCAAACCACACAACCAACAACATTAGACACTTTATGGAACACAAAGCCTTCACTATTTCATCCTGGAATATCCAAGGCCTGAGGTCATCTGCCTTTGGCCTAAAGAGCAGGAATCTGGACTTCACCAAAGAAATCGGAAATACAGACATTGTCATCCTACAAGAAACATGGTATAGAGGAGACGGACCCACTGGTTGCCCTCTAGGTTACAGAGAGCTGGTAGTCCCATCCACCAAACTACCAGGTGTGAAACAGGGAAGGGACTCAGGGGGTATGCTAATTTGGTATAGAGCAGACCTAACTCACTCTATTAAATTAATCAAAACAGGAACATTTTACATTTGGTTAGAAATTCAAAAGGAAATTATCTCAACTGAGAAAAATGTCCTCCTGTGTGCTACCTATATCCCCCCACTAGAATCCCCATACTTTAATGAAGACAGTTTCTCCATCCTGGAGGGGGAAATCAATCATTTCCAGACCCAGGGACATGTACTAGTCTGTGGCGACCTAAATGCCAGAACTGGACAAGAACCTGACACCCTCAGCACACAGGGGGACAAACACCTACCTGGAGGTGACAGCATTCCCTCCCCCATATGCCCCCCTAGGCACAACTACGACAACATAACCAACAAAAATGGGTCACGACTCCTGCAGCTCTGTCGCACACTGGGTATGTACATAGTCAATGGTAGGCTTCGAGGGGACTCCTATGGTAGGTACACCTATAGCTCATCTCTTGGCAGTAGTACTGTAGACTACTTTATCACTGACCTCAACCCAGAGTCTCTCAGAGCGTTCACAGTCAGCCCACTGACACCCCTATCAGACCACAGCAAAATCACAGTCTACTTGAACAGAGCAATACTCAATCATGAGGCATCAAAGCCAAAAGAACTAAATAATATTAAGAAATGCTATAGATGGAAGGAAGGTAGTGTTGAAACCTACCAAAAAACAATTAGGAAACAACAAATTCAATCCATTCTAGACAACTTCCTGGACAAAACGTTCCACTGTAATAGTGAAGGTGTAAACTTGGCAGTAGAAAACCTAAACAGTATATTTGACCTCTCAGCTTCCCTATCAAATCTAAAAATATCTAACAGAAAACCAAAGAAAAGTAATAACAGTGATAAATGGTTTGATGAAGAATGCAAAAACCTAAGAAAGAAATTGAGAAACCTATCCAACCAAAAACATAGAGACCCAGAAAACCTGAGCCTACGCCTTCACTATGGTGAATCACTAAAACAATACAGAAATACACTACGGAAAAAGAAGGAACAGCATGTCAGAAATCAGCTCAATGTAATTGAAGAATCCATAGACTCTAACCACTTCTGGGAAAATTGGAAAACACTAAACAAACAACAACACGAAGAGCTATCTATCCAAAACGGAGATGTATGGGTAAACCACTTCTCCAATCTTTTTGGCCCTATAACAGAGAACAAACAGCAAAAAAATATACATGATCAAATGCAAATCTTAGAATCAACTATTAAAGACTACCAGAACCCACTGGATTCTCCAATTACATTGAATGAACTACAGGATAAAATACAAACCCTCCAACCCAAAAAGTCCTGTGGTGTTGATGGTATCCTCAATGAAATGATAAAATATACAGACCACAAATTTCAATTAGCTATACTTAAACTCTTTAACATCATCCTTAGCTCTGGCATCTTCCCCAACATCTGGAACCAAGGACTGATCACCCCAATCCACAAAAGTGGAGACAAATTTGACCCCAATAACTACCGTGGGATATGCGTCAACAGCAACCTTGGGAAAATCCTCTGCATTATCATTAACAGCAGACTAGTTCATTTCCTCAGTGAAAACAATGTACTGAGCAAATGTCAAATTGGCTTTTTACCAAATTACCGTACGACAGACCACGTATTCACCCTGCACACCCTAATTGACAAACAAACAAAACAAAACAAAGGCAAAGTCTTCTCATGCTTTGTTGATTTCAAAAAAGCTTTTGACTCAATTTGGCATGAGGGTCTGCTATACAAATTGATGGAAAGTGGGGTTGGGGGAAAAACATACGACATTATAAAATCCATGTACACAAACAACAAGTGTGCGGTTAAAATTGGCAAAAAACACACACATTTCTTTCCACAGGGCCGTGGGGTGAGACAGGGATGCAGTTTAAGCCCCACCCTCTTCAACATATATATCAACGAATTGGCGAGGGCACTAGAACAGTCTGCAGCACCCGGCCTCACCCTACTAGAATCTGAAGTCAAATGTCTTCTGTTTGCTGACGATCTGGTGCTTCTGTCACCAACCAAGGAGGGCCTACAGCAGCACCTAGATCTTCTGCACAGATTCTGTCAGACCTGGGCCCTGACAGTAAATCTCAGTAAGACAAAAATAATGGTGTTCCAAAAAAGGTCCAGTTGCCAGGACCACAAATACAAATTCCATCTAGACACCGTTGCCCTAGAGCACACAAAAAACTATACATACCTCGGCCTAAACATCAGCGCCACAGGTAACTTCCACAAAGCTGTGAACGATCTGAGAGACAAGGCAAGAAGGGCCTTCTATGCCATCAAAAGGAACATAAAATTTGACATACCAATTAGGATCTGGCTAAAAATACTTGAATCAGTTATAGAACCCATTGCCCTTTATGGTTCTGAGGTCTGGGGTCCGCTCACCAACCAAGAATTCACAAAATGGGACAAACACCAAATTGAGACTCTGCATGCAGAATTCTGCAAAAACATCCTCCATGTACAACGTAAAACACCAAATAATGCATGCAGAGCAGAATTAGGCCAATACCCGCTAATTATCAAAATCCAGAAAAGAGCCGTTAAATTCTATAACCACTTAAAAGGAAGCGATTCCCAAACCTTCCATAACAAAGCCATCACCTACAGAGAGATGAACTTGGAGAAGAGTCCCCTAAGTAAGCTTGTCCTGGGGCTCTGTTCACAAACACAAACAGACCCCACACAGCCCCAGGACAACAACAACAACAACACAACTAGACCCAACCAAATCATGAGAAAACAAAAAGAGAATTACTTGACACATTGGAAAGAACAAACAAAAAAACAGAGCAAACTAGTATGCTATTTGGCCCTAAACAGAGAGTACACAGTGGCAGAATACTTGACCACTGTGACTGACCCAAACTTAAGGAAAGCTTTGACTATGTACAGACTCAGTGAGCATAGCCTTGCTATTGAGAAAGGCCGCCGTAGGCAGACCTGGCTCTCAAGAGAAGACAGGCTATGTGCACACTGCCCACAAAATGAGGTGGAAACTGAGCTGCACTTCCTAACCTCCTGCCAAATGTATGACCATATTAGAGACACATATTTCCCTCAGATTACAGCGATCCACAAAGAATTCGAAAACAAATCCAATTTTGATAAACTCCCTTATCTACTGGGTGAAAAACCACAGTGTGCCATCACAGCTGCAAGATTTGTGACCTGTTGCCACAAGAAAAGGGCAACCAGTGAAGAACAAACACCATTGTAAATACAACCCATATTTATGTTTATTTATTTTCCCATTTGTACTTTAACTATTTATACATTGTTACAACACTGTATATATACATAATATGACATTTGAAATGTCTTTATTCTTTTGAAACTTCTGAGTGTAATGTTTACTGTTAATATTTATTGTTTATTTCACTTTTGTTTACTATCTACTTCACTTGCTTTGGCAATGTTAACATACGTTTCCCATGCCAATAAAGCCCTTAAATTGAAATTGAAATTGAAATTGAGAGAGAGAGAGAGATGAGAGAGAGAGAAAGAGAGAGAGAGAGAGAGAGAGAGAGAGAGAGAGAGAGAGGAGAGAGAGAGAGAGAGAGAGAGAAGAGAGAGAAGAGAGAGAGAGATAGCTAGCTAGCTATGGATAATTTCATATAGTTTAATAATGGATTAAAGACAGCAGACAGATGTATTCCATTATAAATCATACAGCCAAATCCATAAAACTACACAATCACAATAAAACAACGTTTTTCAGAGCCCATTGATTTGTGTGTAGCCCATCAAGGACACAGAGTGAGTGTCATGGCTCCATGTTAATGAATGAGAGTGAACACTATAGGAAACCCCACTGTTCAAACTCATCAGACATTTCACAGCCCCTGATCCACACAGACAGCTGACTGGTTCTGCCGAATGCTCGTTTAGCCTTGCTAAAGTGACATTCTGTTTATTCCTCACTAGTATCCTGTTAATCTGGGTAATTGGCCCAACAGACTGGCAGTATCGACAGGCCCGCTGTGAGGCTGTGATATCGGAATATCAAATCTGAGATGAGAAAAGAAACGGGATGGAAGGTTAAAAAGTGTGACCCTGCCACGGTTGAATTAGAACTAGGCCTCAGTTCAGGGGTTGTTGTCATGGTTACTCAGTTTCCTGTAAAATGTGCTATTTCAATTGCATCAACTTTTTGGAGGACTTAGTTTCAGTTAACTAATAGCCATTTCAGTGAAGTGAAATAACCTTGGCGATGAC